>NW_022437030.1:3759780-3778542 GCF_009761245.1 Sapajus apella
CACACACACACTCCAACCCGCCACACACACACTGTAACCCGCCACACACGCACTCTAACCCGCCACACACGCACTGTAACCCGCCACACACGCACTGTAACCCGCCACACACGCACTCTAACCCACTACACATGCATCTCTCAGTCCCATGGGCTACCTGCTACATACGTGTTGTCTTCCTCCCATGGGCTACTCGCTGCACACACACTCTAGCCCACTAAATATGCACCCAACACGCCACACATGCACTCTTCCCATCCCATGGACTATGTCGTCTTTTGTCGGCCTCTCCAGGTGGGCTTTCTGTTTTTATTTTGAGTTGAGAATGAGTTCTATTTCTGAAAAGGACCTGAGAGGGTGTTGTTATGACACCATGATGGATCCCCTTGATGGACTGGCCATCCTGGCCTCCCGCTGTGTGCCCACCCCTTCCCACACATGCCAGGGCCTGCCCAAGGAGAGGCGGGGGCCCAGTGCCTAGAGTGGTGCCTTAGCAAAGGCAAAGTCTGCATCTTTAGTAGGACCTTGAAGCAACTGGCTTACTAGCAGGTACTCACAGGGAGTGCAGTACACATGCTCAGTGAACGCAAGCAAATAAGAAAGAGAGAATAAGAGCACTCAAACCCTTGCCAAAGGGTTCCCTGGCCAGAGATGTTTGGGAACCAGGTGGCAGCACCAGCTGAGTGAACACGACTCCGTCTTTTTTGGCAGAGATTGCAACCTGGTGAGCTGAAGCTAGCTCTCAGGAATGTTTTGTTGGACCCTTTCAATTTTGAAACAATTTAAGCCAACATTTAAAAGTGAGGAATTTCACTTAGAACTCCAGATTTCTGACTTCTTTGTAAAAATTGGAAAAGCTAATATCACTGGCAGCATTCAAGTGGAGCTGAATGTGGCCGTGCTCTTGGACAGGGCCTGTGTCCCCCAGAGCCTCTGCAGTGCCCACCAATCCTGTTTCTCATTTTTCTCTGTCTTTTTTTTTCATCATTGCCTTTATACATTGTTTTTCTTTTTGAACTATATTTCCTTTAAATAAATATTTCTATTTCTCTCCATAGGACAAAATTGCTATCAAAGATAGAAGATAAATGACGAACCAAAATGCTTTTTTGTTTTCAGGAAAATTAGAGCATATTTCTTCATGGAGATGAAGAATGTTTCTATATGTTTCTTATGCAAATATTGTACCTGACCCATTTCACTTATTTAAATAACTTAGCTCCTATGGGATTGGGACTTGCAATATCTGCCCTATACTGATGTATTGCCTCCCAGGGACAATATTTCCTAAATATATTATCCCACTGGAGACTCTGGGGGAAAAAAGATTCTTTGCAAAACTAAGTTTGTGAACAATTGCTACAATGACCCATTAAATAAGTCCCTTAACTGCAGGACTTCTCAGAGCCTTTATTGTCCAAATGTGCATTGTGAACCTGGTGTATGGGATTTTAGTATTACTCAGGATTCCTTCAGTTTAGGGACCAGTTTCCCAAGCTTCTCTGGCCAGCAAGCCCTTTGGTAAACAGTGCTGCAGGGTTCGAGTGTTCTTATTCTCTCGTGTGCTTTCTCTTGCATTCACTCAGCATGGCTATTGCATTCCTGCCTGTATCTGCTATTATGTCAGAGGCACCGAAGGCCTCCCAGAGATTCAGCCTTTGCCTTTGCTAAGGCTTTGCCAGCTCCTGTTGCTGTGTGGGACCCCTGCCATTTGATGCAGAGGCACCTTGGATGGAGAGAACTGGCTAAACAGCAGGTGTCTGCTATCTGTGATGGATTTGAGGCGCTGGGTACTTTTGGGGCTTCCACAGAGCTGGCGGTTTATTTTTCCGATCCAGGATGATGATGTGCTGTCTTGCAGCAGCTCTCAGTGGCTGTGAGCTTACAGAGGAGTAGAATCTGGGGAGGGCAGAATTGTGTGTGTAAGCATGCATGCCTTTTATTGCTGTTAGCCTTGATTTGGAAGGGGTAGTGTGGTTCAGAAGGCAGAGAGCATGTTGCTGATTTCTGAGAGCAAAGGATTTTGTGTCCAGGATCTGAATGTTGCAAGGATTATTGGTTGTTTGGGGCCGGGTGGTGGGGCGTGGGGCGGAGAATGCCTTGTTGATCTCTGGAAGCTGTGTGTGTTTCCTGCCCAGTAATGCATTTGTCTCTTCGCCCAGCCATCGTAAGGCAGCTCATGAACCAGATGCCAGCCTTGATCTGCTGAGCTCTCTGCGATGTTTCTGAGAAGGCCAGAGTGCGTTGCCCGCCCAAGGATGTCTCACCTAATTAGTCCATCAGAGCCAATGGGCCTCGGATCATGAATCTGGAGCTGTCTGCTAATTATGCTTTGAATGTGGTTTTAGTTAAATGATTAAGGGCTCTCGCAGGGCTGTCCTCCCTGCAGCAGTCCCTCAGGCCTGTGCCTGCAGCCCCAGCCAAAATGGGATTCACATCTGCCCTGGCAGAGAGCGGCTTCCTCCCACATATCCTAAAGTGGACCCTCCCAGGGGAGTCTAGATCTTGCAGGTGCCCATTTTCAGACTGAGGTCTTTGCAGAGAGTGTGGTTGCCTCATACCTTCCAGACATCCCTGTGTATGTGCAGGGAGAGGGACATTCCCATTTGGTGGTTATCCTGCACATTCATTCTGGAATGGAACCTTGGGGCGCTCTGGTGACACAGCAGGGATTCTGGGGTTTCAAGGCTGCCTTCTTTATCTTGGAGTTCATCCATAAATTGTCTGGTTCTGCTGGGAAGACACCATCTTTTTACTCAATGCATATGCTGCAGACTCCCAGGCCTGCTGCCCAGTGTGCACTGGGGTAAAAATGAATTATTGTGGCCAGGCGTGGTGGTGGCTCTCACCTGTAATCCCAGCACTTTGGGAGGCCGAGGTGGGCAGATCATGAAGTCAGGAGTTCAAGACCAGCGTGGCCAACGTGGTGAAACCCCGTTTCTGCTAAAAATACAAAAATTAGCCGGCATGGTGGTGGGCACCTACAATCCCAGTTACTTGGGAGCCTGAGGCAGGAGAATTGAACCCAGGAGGTGGAGGTTGCGGTGACCTGAGATCACGCCACTGCACTCCAGCCTGGGAAACAGAGCAAGGCTCCATCTTGGGGGAAAAAAATGCATTATTGTTCTGCTTCAGGATGTGTGCTGCCACTGACTTGGGTGTTAGGTGGAGGGGGCTGTGTGTAGGAGGTGAGAGGTTAGGTGGCTTAAAGTGGCTGCAACTTGTTGCCCTCCCACTGAGAGAGGGAGTTTGCTCCCCGCTTTGAATCTAGGTGGCCCCTGTAACTGCTTTAACCAGTAGAAGGCAGTGGGAGGGACACCTAAGAAAGCCTGGCAGCCTTTGCTTTTGTGCTTTCAAGAGCCCCAAGCTGCCCTATAAGAAGTCCAGCTACTTTGCTGGAGAAACCACTTGGAGAGGTCCTAGGAGAGAGTGAGGCCCTGACATAGAGCAGGGCAAGAGAGAGGCTCGGTTCTCCCAACGTCCCAGTCAGTGTCCCAGCTGAGCCCAGCCTTCCAGCCACCTGCCAAGGTGTCAGACATGGAGTGAGCCATTTGGAGTATTCCAGACCAGACACACTCCCGATGACAGCGGCCCCAGCCTTCCTCCTGCTGCGACCACACAAGACTCAGGAGCCACCAGCACCGCTGTCCAGCTGAGGCCAGTCTGCCCAAAGCATCAGGAGAGAGAGGAAAAGGGTGGGTTTAAGTCACTACGTTTAGGTGCAGTTTTTTAATACAATGATGGATAGATGACACAGAAGTGTGGCTTCACGTCAGGCTGGCATGGAAAGATGCCGTGTCCCCTGGCACATGGTAGAGCACTGCCGTTTCAGCATATAAAAGAGGACAGATGAATAAAGCGTCCATCTAAGGGATACCACACAGGTGTGATGGAGCGAGTAGAGTCATGACTCCAGATGTGGCTTGATCCCTTCATGGGTATTGTCAAGAATTCTAGAATTCGAATCCTGATCTAAACACAGTAACTCTTTGACAATCCCTCATTTAAAGCAAACACTTTGATTTAAATGTGTTTCTCATTCATTCTGCTAATTCTCAGGCAGTTCTTTTCCTGCGTTCAAAGAGAACAGGCAATGCAGTTGGCATATCAGTTAGCTGTTGCCATGTTGCAAACCACCCTGAGACTTAGTTATTCCTCCCACATCTGCAGGTAGGTGGGAGCTGTATAGACTTGGGCTGGGTTGATCTGGGCTGGCCTTGTTCGTGCTTCAAGACAGTTGGCCACAGCTTCCTGGTTTTGATCAGAATTGGCTGGGACAAGCGGCCTCTCCTCCCTTCAGCAGGGAAGGCCAGGCATTTCTCATTGCAGGGTCAGGGTCTGAGAGAAGGACTCCCCAGTGCCTTATCAAGTTTCTGTATCACATCCGTTACCGTCCCATCCACTAGAACAAGCCACGTGGCTAAGCCCAGTCTCATTGTGGGAGGGCTCCCCCAAAAGTGTATGAAATCAGGGAGGCATGAACAAGTTAGGGCATGAATGCAATAAGTTTACCCTAGTTTGGTTGAAGGATCTTTTCCCAGCCCACAGGTCCTGGAGTTAGGCAGGGTCCTACCTTTGCCACTTTCCAAAGGTATAACTTTGGGGCATTATTTAACCTGTGCCTCAGTTTTCTCATCTATAAAATGGGTATGATAATAGAAGGGACATTGCAATGGTTTAAAAAGGGCACAGTGTCTGGCAGAGTAGCCCTTGGTAAATGTTAGCGATGATTAAAATCCCAGCCTATAAGCAACCCAAGGTCATGGGCACATGGAGAATTGGGCGCGACTGGGGCTGTTTGGTTTCCTTCCATTGACCTCCATGGATAAACAAGGATCTCTTCCATTGAGGATGTCCCCTGCTGAGCCCTCTGTCTCTGAGTGTGGACAGCAGCCTTGTGACGCCCCCACACTTATCCTATAGCACCTGTGTATCCGAGGGCACTGGGCTGTCATCTGTAGATGGTAACAATGCCCAGGTGGCCAGACCGAGGTCCGGGATCTGGGCCTGGCTGCACAGAGCCCTGATTGAAGGCACCTGCTGACAAGCCCAGGCATGGCATTTCCCTTACTGGCCTCAGGAGTCCGGGCACTGCCAGATTTGGGGTACGCTGCTTTGGAGAACAGAGAGGATTCTTTTTTGCTAATTTTTCCTTTAAACTTGTCCTTTCATGGGATTTCCTTCCAGTCCTTGGAGAAGGTCACGAAGGAGGTGGATGGGGAAGCCTGTCATTAGATTCCGATTTTGACCATGCGATACCTGCCACTGTTCCGGCACAGGGGGACCAAGGCTGGTAGCTAAAGGGCCTCACGGGTGCTTGCACTAATTACGTGGCTGGGGCAGGGGCTGGGGTTGCTGGCGGTTCCCGATTCCTGGGATCAGGGGCTGGCCAGGCCTTAGTGGGAGCAGAGGAGCAGGCACTGGCAGCTGGACTCTGTCAGCCGCATGGAGACGTGAACCCTGCCGGCCAAGGAATTTGGGGCCTGAGTCTGAGAGGCTGCTTTGGACGTGAGTCCTGGGCCTTGGAAGAATCTGAGCGCCCTGGGCAGCAGGCCTGATGGGAGACATGGGCCCGGATGCCGGGAACTGAAAGCTGGCCTGACTTCTGAGGTCGTGGAGCTGGCTCTCCAGAGGCCTTGCTGCCTCCAAGATCCAGCCGCCAAGCATTTACCCAGGCAGGGCCTTCCCCGCGCCCCGAGTCTGCCCCGCCCCAGCCCTCAGAGTCTTGCATTCCTTCTTTCTGTATCTCCTCCTGGGCTGGACACTGTGGGCCGTGACACTGTGGTCTTCTCTCCAGTGGGAATTCGGTAATAGGAATAATTGATAGCAGTGGGAAGGACCGCGGTAACAGCTAGCATTGAATGAGTGAACCCTGGATGTCACAGTCGTGCTGATTGCTTTATGTGTGCAATGTTGAGTCTGTGCCCTGTTTAATGAATATACTCAGTAAAGCTCCTTCTTCCTGAGGGTTCTGTTCCTGTCCACTGTTAGCGTTTATCAGGTGCGGGGCTTACAGCGTGCTAGGCACTGCTCTAAGGTTTCACAAGGCAGGGATTATTATCCTCTTCATGTTCCAGATGATCTAAAGCTCGGGGTGGTCTTAGATTCCCCCTCTACCCAGGATGGGGCCTAGAGTTTGACCCCGGTGGTCAGGCTCTGACCCTCAGCCCTGCTGCTTCTACACCAGGTCCGTTTCTCCGGTCTTTGATATTTTAGAGGGCAAGTTGCCATCCAGGTTTTTCATTTTTACCTTGTTCTTCTGCAAACAGAGCAAAACTTGCAGTCACTTGAAGATACCAGCAAGTGGGGTCTGGTTAGTCAAGGGAGCGGCCCCCTGGTGAGTGGATGGGGGACTTCTTCAAAGAGTTTCCCCGTTTGAGAAATCGTGGATCACTGAGTCACAGAGGTGTCTCCTTGTTTGGGCAGGGGTGGGTGACTGTCTCCTGCCTCTCCTCCCATTCCAGCCAGGGCTCAATTAGCTCTGCTTGTTACCTGAAGACCACCGTGAGCCATGTGTCTGGGATCCAGGTTGAGAGGTGCTGGGGCTGGAGGGTTAATAATGGCCCCATCTTCTGTCCTGACTTTTGAGGCCACAGAGGATTTTAGGATGTTGGGGGCCATAGCAACCCACAAGCAGCTTTTGGTGGGTAAGGGGAGCACACCTGCTTTCTGGTTTACAGTAGATGTAGACAACGCCTTTCTGGCCTTGCCGTTAGAGAGGAAAGTTCAACCTATCAAGACTGACCCCTTTGAGAAATGGGAATCCTCCTGTGCACCCTGTATAGAAGGCCTCCTAGCCTCTGCTTGGATACCTCCTGTGACAGGAAGCTCACTTCCTTCACTGGCTTATTCCTTTGTCAGACAAATGTAGCTCTGGAAGGATAGAGAATTTGGGCCCTCCTTGCCATTAGTCCCACTCTGCCTTCAAGAAGCACAGAGAGTTGTCCTTCTTCCTCTGGTGAGGGAGTCATTCTTTCCCTGTGTGAAGGCAGGAAGCTGGCTTCTTCCACCCCTTCTCTCAGGTCATCCTAGGTTCTCACTGATCATTATGCCATCAGCCTCACAACTCCAAAGCCATGTGCATGTGAAGTACTCACAGGTTTAAAAGCAGGGCTTGGTGCACGCTGGGTATTGGAGTATTAGCTGTAATCGTGTAGTCATTTCTCTGGTCATCCCTATACCAGGGCCTCTCAAACTTGAATGTGTATATGAATTGTGTGGGATGATGCAAAAACGCAGATTCTGATTTTGTAGGGTAGACTGGGCCTAAGACTCTGCATTTCTGACCATTTCCTAGACTGTGTCAAGACTGCTAGCCCCCAGTGCACACTTTGAATAGCAAGGCTGGTGTAGCTCTGTCTTCTTTATATATGAAACTTTGTTTCCAGGTGGCATCTAACCTAGTAGAAAGTAGTAGAATGATCACCTCCCATAATATAGATATAATACTTTTATTAACATAGCCTGACATTGTATTACTTGGAGGGGAAAAGTATTATCTAGGCTTTCCTGGTACTTTTGTTTTCTTGGCTTCTATGTCTGACAGAAAAATTGCTCTGCAGTTTGCATAGATCTTAATGGATCCGAAAAAAGATGTGGGTCACTAAGGAGAGATGCTTTATCTCTGGACTTCCCTCTGGCCTAATCCCAGAGTTGAATCAGTAATGGAACCCCAAAGAGTTCCCTAGAGCAGGGGTCCCCAAACCCCAGGTTGAGGGTGGGTACTGGTCTGTGGTCTGTTAGGAACTGGGCGGCACCTCCTATCAGATCAGCAGTGGTGTTAGATTCTCACAGGAGTGCCAACCCTATTGTGAACTATGCTTGCAAGGGATCAGGTTGTGTGCTCCTTATGGAAATCTACCGAATGCCTGATGATCTGAGGTGGAAGAGTTTCATCCTGAAACCATCTGCCTACCGCCCTCTCCCCGCCCCCATCCATGGAAAAATTGTCTTCCATGAAACTGATCCCTGGTGCCCAAAAGGTTGGGGACCACTGCCCTGGCGCAGATGTCCTCAGAGTGGGTGTGGCTGATTTGGGTTCGCAGCAAATGAAGTGGGAATGGGCTGGCACCTGGGTACTGATGGGATTCCTTCATGTCCAGATGACATTCATACTCAGAAAGGAAAACATACACCCTTTAGTACTCTGTTACAATCTAAGAGAGGAACCAGTATTTCTTAAAGATTTAAATGCTGATTTCAGGTTAACTTAAATAACTGGGACTGAGAGTACAGATTTAGAATGACAGATCACATACGCTAACAGCAGGTAGCAGTAGTTAGCAGCTCGCCACTGCCCTCGTAAATAAGCCCATGCCAAAGCTATGCTGTTGACGCTACAGCGTTCATCCGTTGTTTTACTGTTGTTTCTGCACCTGACCCCACTGGGCTAAGACCTGCTCTTGACTGAAAGGAAGCAGCAGTTCAGCAGGGTGGTTAGAGCACAGCCTCATGCACCCAGGTAGGCTGGGTTCAAATCCCAGGGCTGCCACTTGTTAGCTACTTGGTCAAATTTCTATCTTCTTCTTTTTTTTAAGACAGAGTCTCGCTCTGTTGCCCAGGCTGGAGTGCAGTGGCGTAATCTCAGCTCACTGCAACCTCCACCTCCTGGTCCAAGAGATCTCTCTCACCTCAGCTTCTCGAGTAGCTGGGATTACCAGCGCCCTCCAGCAAGCCTGGCTAATTTGTGTTTTTTGGTAGAGACGGGGTTTCACCATGTTAGCTAGGCTGGCCTTGAACTCCTGGCCTCAAGGAATCCACCTGCCTCAGCCTTCCAAAGTGCTGGGATTACAGGTGTGAGCCACCATGCCCAGCCTCAAGTTTCTTAACTACCGCCTGCCTCAGTTTCCTCATTTGTGGAATTGGGAAGTAGCCAGGTCTGCCTCATGGTTGTTGTGATGATTGAGTTTGTAAACACGGGACACTTGGGAGGGCGTCTGGCACATGGTCAGTGCGGCACACCATTTGGTCCCCTATTTTGCTGTGACCTCACTGTGTCTAAAGGAGACCTAATGTCTTCTCCGAGCCCAGTGCTCAAATCCTCCTTGTGGCCTGGCTGACTCTTGGTGAGCCTTGGGCCTGGCTGCTTCTCCCCAGATGGTGTAAACTCAAGCCCCTGTTCTTTAGACTAAGTTCCCCTTTTTAAGACTATTTCTTATAGAACGTTTCAGACACAAAAGTAGAGAGAATATGGAAATGAGTTTCCTTGCGCCAGTCCCTCAGATGCAAGCACCGGTCGACTTTCTTGACTTCCTTTTTAAGCGTTAAACTTCACTAGGTGGTGAAAAAGAGCCTTTCAAGCTCACGCCTTCCTCATGGGTTTTGTTTGGTTTTGCTTTTCTCTAGCCCAGCGTGTCCTGAGGTGCTGCACGGTGGAAGCTCTGGACAGCTGGCACTTGCAGCCCACTCTAGTTAGCCTGTTTGGGGGCGCCATTAAGACAGGGTTGTGCCTTGCTAGTTCCAACCTGTATAATTAGTGGAGCCGCCCCGAGGGTTCATCCCTCCCGAGGTGGTGGCTGAAGTCTGGGTAGTTCACGCTCCCCTATAAAGGCAGTGGGCAGATGGATCATGTCGGAGGCCTTAGCTGAATGCTTTCTTTTTTGCTTTTCTTTTCTTTTTGAGACCGAGTCTTGCTCTGTTGCCCAGGGTGTGCAGTGGCACCATCCCAGCTGACTGCAGCCTCCCACTCCTGAGCTCAAGCAATCCTCCTGCCTCAGCCTCCTGAGTAGCTGGGGCTACAGGTGCATGCCACCATGCCAGACTAATTTGTAAATTTTTTGTAGAGATGGGTCTTGCTGTGTTTCTCAGGCTGGTCCTGAGATCAAGTGATCTGGGCTCAAGTGATCCTCCTGCCTCAACTTCCCAAAGTGCTGGGATTACAGGCATGAGCCGCTGTGCCCGGCCCTGAATGCTCTTTTGACCTTGATATCATAGGTGACCTCTCCTGCCAATCCAGCTTCCTTGGAGGAGGCCCAACCTTTTCCAGAGCTCTTGGGCTCAACCTTATCTCCCCATACTGATACGTTTGTGTTTGTTCAGATAGTATTAGAACACATCAGTTCCTCACGTAAGTCTGGCCTGTGCCTGATGGAGGAAGAAAAAAATCCCCACATATGTTCACACCCTCCTACATGTTAAAACCAACAAATGCTAAAGACATTTACCAACAGTCAGCCTTCTTTTTCTTGGGATGGTCATCCTTTTACAAGTATGTTTTATGTACTTTATATTCACCTTCATTTTTATTTATTTAACAAGCATTTATATGGTGCTTCTAAGGAACTGGGCATTGTTCCAAGTGCTTTACAAATGTGACCTAATTTAATGCTCCCCGTAACTTCACAAGGCAGATATTACTGACCTATCATACAGAGGAGGAAACTGAGGTTCAGAAAAGTTTATTAGTTTGCCCAGCATCACACATCCAGTAGGTGACAGAGTCATGACCCAAGCCCCAGGCCATGTGGCGCACGGTCTGGGCTCCCATCATCTGAAATGCCATTTGCTCCTTTACTGCCATTATGAGCTCATGGCTATTAGAATGAAGCCTCTTTCTTTTTTCTTTTCTTTTCTTTTTTTTTTTTTTAAGATGGAGTATCACTCTGTTGCCCAGGCTGGAGTGCAGTGGCGTGATCTCGGCTCACTGCAACTTCTGCCTCCCAGGTTCAAGCGATTCTGCTGCCTCAGCTTCCCGAGTAGCTGGACCACAGGCGCCCGCTACCATGCTTAGGTATTTTTTTTTTTTTTTTTTTTTTTTTTTAGTAGAGATGGGGTTTCCCTTGTTGGGCAGGCTGGTCTCGAACTCCTGACCTCAAGTGATCTGCCTGCCTCAGCCTCCCAAATTGCTGGGATTACAGACATGAGCCACCACACCTGGCCAGGATGAAGCATCTTTTAAAATTAACCTGATAATTCTTATTTTTTGAGGTGCTGACTGTTAGGCTGAGGCTGCTGGGGTCCTTCCTGGTGTTCCACGCAGGTAGATATTTGCCGTTTGTTCCCCAGCCTATGAGCTGCGCTTCTGTCTCCATCTGTAGCCATTGCGGCTCCCCTGGGGAGGGTGTCTGGGGCTGGGAGGGCTGGGTGCTGTGCTGGTGCAGAGTTGAGAGAAGCATCATATCCATACTTTTCTTCTTTCTCCCCAAAATACTTTTGCCTCCTGAGACAGACAGTCCTGAGAACTGATCATGGGCTTTGCAAGTGGACAGTGGCCCTTCTGGGTGGCCAGAAGTCAGCAGAGGTGGGGTGGAACCTGGGACCTGGCTGAATTTGCCCGTTCCTGAGCCTGTGGAGTCATGGTCTCTTGTAGCAGTAAAGCCTTTGGAGATACCCTCTTGCCATGCTTCCTCTTTCTGTACAAATGGGGAAACTGAGGCAGAACACCCAGCTCCTGGGCTAGCATTTTTCCCCACCATAACCATTTGTTTCTCAGTGAGCTGGATGAGAAACTAGGGAAAGACTTCAGAGGGTTTTGTGTTGGTTGAAGCAGGAAGCCAGTGAAGGCTGCAGAGCAGGGAAGGGGTTCTGTGAAAATAAAAGGAACGTGCGACACCTGGGCTGGGTGTGAGCCAGGGAGCTGGTGTGGCAACGTGTTCTCCAGGTCCTTGACCTCAGGCTTTAGGCCTGGCCAAACCAAGAAATCAGGTGGGGAGGCTGCCGGGGAATAGGCAGGAGAGCTGTGTGGGTGGGGGCCAAGCAAACCAAGGGGATGCTGTCTGCTTGTGCGTGGAACAACCTGGGCTGTGTGTGGGATGTGATGGCCTTGGTCTCAGATTGAAGAGGCCCGCGGCACCTGCTCCATTTGCATTCTGGGCAGTGACTTGGCTGACGCTGAGGACAGAGCTGGCGGAGGCTGCAGGGAGACGCCGGACCTGTGTTTTGAGCAGGGGCCAGGGCTGGATGCTGGAATAGGCAGCCGGCTCAGGTCCAGTCCACGTTGGCCTCGGATCAATGAAAGCTGTCCCAAGGCCAGCGCATTGCCGCTGCCACCACCTGGGGGCTGCTGGGCTGGGCAGGGCCTTCTGAGGCCACTATCCTGGAGTCACAGGCTCTGAGAACATCACCAGCATGTCCTAGGCCCACTAGGGGTGGGTCCTAGCCCTGCCCCATGCTCTCCCCACTCCATGATTCATAGTTTCACTCATCCCTGCTTGGCATCGCAGCCAGGATGGTTTTATCGACGCACAGAGAAAATACAGAGCCCACGGAGAGGAGGAAGAGAGGGTTAGCGGTGTCCTTTTTTGTCTGCTATTTTATGTGTCGTTTTCCAGGCACTGTGCCAGCTCTGTAAGGGCCTTCAGTAATGAGGGAGAAATGTACGGACCCTGTCCTCAACCAGTTTAGCTGGCTGGGGAGCCTGAGAGCCACAAGCAGTCGGGCTGCGAGGAGGACACAGAGTAGGGCCTGCATGGAATGGGGCCTGCACGGAGCCTGCGGCTCCAGAGATGGCTTCTCCAAGACTGGGAGAATGAATTAGGAGGCAGCGGGAAGCAGCGAGTAGGGGACCATCCGGCACAGAGGGTGGTGATGGGGAAGGGGTAGGGGCAGAATGGAAGGAGTGGGCTGTCGGGGAGGGCTAGTGCAGGGGTGGGTGGAGATGGCCAGGGTGGGTTGTAGGGACGGCATCCCCCGTCCCTTTACCCAGGGCAGTTCTAGTCTCCCCCGACCTGGGTATGAATGACATTCCCTTTCTCTCTCTAAAGTGCCCGGTTAGGGCACAAGTATTATATGGGCAGCCCAGGTATAAGTATCTTTATCTAACAAATAGGGAAACCAAGGCTCACAGAGAGTTAGCTGTGCAAGAGCTTGGAATGAGGATGGGACCAAGTGGGGCTGCGAACCGTGCCTGTTTGCTTGGAGAGCTCAGGCTTTCTCATCACCCCACACCACCCTTACAGTGAAGGTAAAACCATGTTCTCTGAGCATAGACTGTGCCCAGCCTCACACGTAGGGTGGTAAGGGTGAGGAGGAGCGAGTGAGCAGTATCCATTCACCAGCCAACGAGGAGAATAAGCTCACACTGGCTTAAGCCAAAAGGGAAGATTTCATGGTTCACGTCATTGAAAAATGTAGGGGAAGTACTACCTTCAGGCACCGTTTGATCCAGGGGCTCAAATGATGTTGTTAGGACCTCTTTTCTCTTGCATCCCCTCGTGGCTCTCCTTGCCTCAGTATTAGCTTTTTTCATAGCTGGAATTTCTCTGTGAGGTGGTAAAGAGCTCTCAGCAGGGTCAGGCTCTCAGTTCGCATCTCACCAATGTCAGCAGAGAGAGAGAAGGTGCCCTGGGGTCGCCTCTCCTTGGCCTGGTTTGGGTCGTGTGCCCTGCCCTGAGCAGTCCCCATGGCTGGCGTGGTGTGGAGCTCTCATCGGGCCGGCCTGGGTTACGTCCCCTCCCTGGTGGTTATGGGGGGAAATCAGCCTGCCCACATCATGTGGGTGAGAGGAGTGGAGGGGCAGGGTTTCCATATAAAATGTAGGCCACGCAGCTAAATTTCAATTTCAGATAAATAGTACTTAATTTTGTGTGTGTTTTAAGTCTATCCTAAATACTGTTTGAGACATACTTATGCTAGATGCTGATTTGTTATCTGATATTCAAACTTAACTGAATGTCCTGTGGTTTTATTTGTGAGGTCTAGAAAGCCGCCGAGGAAAGTCAAAGTGTTCCCAGAAGGAGGAGAGGAGTCTGGGGGCCAGGGGCTTCTGAATGGTAGATGCCCACCGCAAGAGCCAGGCGAGGGACAAAGAGCTTCCCACAGCCTCAGCTTCCTCCTCAACTTACAGTCTGTGAAGCCAGCCTAAAATGTGCTGGATATTGATTGATAGAGGTTCCTGGGGCACGGGATGCTTAGAACAAGTGTCTTGCACTTGAATTAGGCTCTGAAAGATGGGGAGGGGGTTTCCTGAAGTGGGACTGGGATGGGGCGGGGTGGGGGGGTGGGAAAAAATGTACATTTCCATTTTTCTGCCTCTCAGGCCTGAGCCCTGGCATCAGGGTCCCTGGCCCCTCACATAGCTGGATTGGCCACAGTGTGACCATCGCCTTTCTGGGCTGGACCGATGTTCCACCTGCTCTGTCGGACACCAACCAGCTTGCAATTCATAGGCCTGCCTACTCCCTGTGAATTCACCAGATGGGTCAGGATTCCACCCAGGATTTCACGTGCAAGTGATTCACTCAGGACACTCCCAGGGCAGGGCAGGCCAGTGAGACAGTGGAGGAAGCAGGACAGACAAGGGAAAGAGACCAACACAGGTGCCATTTCAGGCAAAGTCTTGGCTTCAGCCTGATGCTCTGGGGGAGCTCTGGGGTATAAATTATGCTTCTGAGTTTGTCCTGACAGGAGGTATGGGCTTTCATTCTCCTGCACCAGGCTCAGGGCCACCTGGGGTAGGGACATGGCAGTTCTCTGAACCTGCAGACACAGCCCTAGGGCAGGCCTCTGAAGAGGGCCCCCAGGTGTGAGCTGCTGGGAGGGAGCACACCCGGAAGGGAGGGGCACACAGACCTGGGGGGACCTGCATGTGCACACGGTGCCCTGGGGAGGTGGGCTGCAATCAAAGGGTCTGGAGGAGTGAAGAGACCCCCTCATCTGCAAGCACCTCATGGGCGTCCTACTGCAGGTGGTCTGGAAAGGCTTGAGAAGTCCACGCAGCATTCCCCAAACGTCCTGGACCCCCACGCCTGGACCCACCATGTTTTCCTTTGAAATGTTTGGTTGCCAGAGACAGTGCTTGTGGAGAAACTGTCCAAGGGTGGGCTTACTGAGCCAGGTGCTCCAGCCCCTGGCAGTCGGGGGGTGTGGGGGCTCTGGTCCCATGCCTCTGCTCCCTGAGGGGACTCATCAGTCGTTCTTTGCTGCCTGCTGTGGGTCCTCTGGATTCAAATCCTGGCTCTGCTCCTCTTCAACATTGTGACCTGGGCAAGTCCTGTCCGTTTTTGAGACCTCAGTTTCTACATCTGGACTCTCAGAGGTTCTTAAGCTAAAATTCACAAATGGACTTGTAGTGAGAAGGTTCGTGAACCCCCTCAAGTTCAGTGTGCAATTTTCTTTGCACAGCATTTTTCTAGGGGGACATTCTCAGAGGGGCTGAGTCTTTCTCGAAGATCAGAACCTCTGAACAAAGGCTCTGGCCTGGCCTGACGCTGGTGGTCCTGATGGAAATGTGGGCCTCAGATAGCAGAGGCCTCTCTTCCAGACCCAGGCACACGCAGTGGGGCATCCTGAGAACCACGGCCTTCCTTTCAGGAGTGCTCTGTTTCTCCCAGCCTTACCACTTTCTCGCCTCCCCTATGACTCTGTCTCACCATCTGTAAAAACAGTAGTAGGTCACATGTGGACCTCCTGGGGTTGTTGGGTGAGGTACAGGCGTGATGACTCACTGCCATGAAGACCCTATAACCTCCAGGCCCAAGAGTCATCTCAGACCACGCTGACCACATGGCCTCTCCCAGACTTCACTGACTTCCCAGGTGACCACCCTGTGGTGACACGGGCCCTGATGTGGGTTGCTGACCAGACCTGCAGGGGCAGGCAGTGGCCTTCTAGATCCCCATACTTTTTGCTTGGAGATCTTTGGTTGCCTGAGAATGGCAACAGCAAAATTTGGTGTGTGCTGGTTGGCATGGGCAGGAGAGAGTGCCACCCTGCTCCCCTGGGCCCCCAGTGGCAGCCCGCTGCGCGTCTCAGCTGGTCTCGTGCCGTTTCTGGAATCAGAGCACTGTCTGCATTACACAGCCCTGGCTTCCTATGCAGGTTCAGTGAGAAGCAGGCAGGTGTCTGGCTGTGGCCTCTTTGTGGCCTGTGTGCACTGTGTGGCTGTGGGAGGGAGCAGCGGGGTCTGGATGCCCCAAAGTCTGGAGTCTCCATCTTCCCTTCCAGCGGGAATTGGGAGGATACCCATTTCACCAGAAGGCTGCAGGTCTGGCCACTGCTGGGGCCAAGACCCTTCTGGCAGACTTCTGTGTGTAAGTCTTTCTAGAACCAACTTGGATGCCCATTTTTGTATGTTTTGGCATCTTTTTCCTTCGAAATGCTTTGCTGTCATTTCTGATTTTAGAGGTAATCATGTGTGTTCATGGAAGACCATTGGGTCGCCCGGAATCCAGCACTGGGCACCACTTCCGGGAGCATTTCAGTGCCCGTCTCTGCAGACGTGTGCCTCCTACTACAGAGCATGGAAACGTGTGCAGATGACGGTAGGGAATGTAGTCACATTCTCTCTGCTCTTTGGCAACTGCTTTTTTCTTTCAAGAAAATGCAGGGCAATGTTTTTCTGAGTCAGTAAATACAGAGCTGCATTTGGTGGTTCAACACACGCTGGTTGAGTGCCTCCGCCATCAGGCATTGATACATGGTGTGTCATTTGGTGGGAATGCCCCAGGGATAAATAAAGAAAGGAGTGTGGGAGAGGGGGCTGCAGTTTTAAATAAAGAGATTTGGGAAGACCTCACCCAGGTGACAAGGTGACAGTGAGCCCAAACTTGGAGGGGCAGGAGGAAGGGGCTCTCCAGAGGAAGAGCCTTCCGGGTAGAGGGAATGGCACATGCGAAGGCCCGAGTGGGGAATGAGCTGAACCTGTTGGAGGAACAGCAGGGATGCCTGTGTGGCCGCAGGTGAGCGAGTGAATGGGGAGAAACAGAGGGGCGAGGGAGATGATGGGGCAGACAGATTGGATGGGGCGCTAATGGGCTTTGGTGGGACTTTGGGGAATTGGGTGGGGGTGGCAGTGGCGGCGAGGGCAGAGCATAGAAAATGATTGTCATTATTCAAGAGGACTGTGGGCTGGAACGCGTGGCAGAAGTGAAGGGGGTGGCAGTGACTGGCTTCAGGGTGTGCTTTGAGGGAGAGCCAACAGGATGTGTGGATGCCTCCGTGGCGTCTGGCCAGAGTGACGGAAGCAGGGAGCTGCCTGTTTGTGCGCAGGGAAGGCACTGGGGAGGACAGGTTTGGGGGCCACCAGGCGTCAGGTTTGGACACATGAAGTTTGAGGTGCCTGGTGAGCACCTTGGTGACATCACGCGGGAGGTAGAGCCACATCATTTGTTTTAATGTAAAAACTGCTTCGAAAAAGATTTTTTAAAAAGTAGCCAAGGATTGAATGTTCTCGGTTTAAAAAGAGAGAGGGAGAAAATAAGAGACAATATAAAATTCAAATCACCCAGAAAGCCGGATAGCTGAAGGAGACAGCGCCCCAGTTCCCACGTCTGAAGTGGCGTGTGGCCTTCCAGAAACGTCCTGGAAACTGCGTCTTTTTGTTGATCAACACGGCAGGAGGGGACTCGGCTGTTCCTCACGAGCTTCCTATCTGGCAGCACTGTGGACTCTGGGCCCTCACCCCCAAACGGCTCCTCTCACCTTCTCGGTTCTTCCACATCCACTGGTGGGATCATTGTGCACGGCTGGGTGGCAGGCGGGTAGGGTCCCACTCTCGTTTCGTAGATGTGGCCACTGAGGCTTCTGAGCACAGCCTGGCAGCATGTGGATTGCCGAGTTTCAGAATGAACTGACTCCCCTGGAAGCCGCCAGTGTGACCCTCTTGATTCTGTCCTCATCTGGTGGTTGGGGCTGGGGGGAAGTCAATATCCACAGTGGCTCGGTGGGATGGCGGGAAGGCAAAGACTTCACCGGCAGTAGAGGGAGGAGGGCGCTCTGGGTGAAGGGGACAGGACAGCCCAGGGCTGGGAGACTCCGAGCAGGCGGTCCAGCCTGTGAGAGGGATGGTGACAAGTATCTTGGAGCTATTTTGGGGGCAAGGGGATAGAAGGGCCAGGAGATGAGAATGGGAGGCCCAGGGCGGATGGGATCAGAGTGAAATAGGAGGATGGCGTCTGCAGGGTGGTTTCTCCAGGGCACTGCCGGGCTGCATGGGTGGACTGTGTGTGTGTGTGTATGATGGGCACTCTTGTCCTGTCCAGAAACAGGCCTCGGGGTATAGGAATCAAGAGGCTCTTACCTCATCTATTTTGTTTACTTAAGTTCAGAAAAGTAAGAAGCTCAAGCCCTTTATTCCTGAGACTGAGCAAGAAATTCCAGGCTTCTCGGGTCCCCAGCCCCCTGCTCCAGGAAGAAATACACATTCTTTCCCTGCAGTGAGGTGGCCTATGGCTGTGGGGCACCCTTCCTTGGTGCCAGATGACAGTGCTGCCTGTCATAAGCAACCTGGCTCAGGGCCGCCCTGTCAGCAGGTCACACGCGCTGGACCCTGGCAGCCGACCAGGACCTGTTCCAGGTCCAGGAACTGCTGGCAGACACTGCCCCAGCTGCTCGGTGATCAGAGGCACACCACAGCCTCTTGGGCCTCTCCTCTTATCAGCACTTGGCTGTGCGGTGTGGTGGGCCAGCTGCCAGGCTGGTCAGCAGTGTGGCAGGTGGTGGCATGGTGGGGCCAGTGGTGTGGCAGGCAATGGTGTGGCAGGATCAGTGGCACGGTGTGCAGTGGCGTGATGGGGTCAGTGGTGTGGTGTGCAGTGAGGTGGTGGGATTGGTGGTACAGTGTGCAGTGGTGTGATGTGCAGTGGTATGGTGGGGTCTGTGGTGTGGTGTGCAGTGGCATGATGGGGTCCGTGTTGTGGTGTGCAGTGGTGTGGTGGGGTCAGTGGTGTGGTGTGCAGTTGTGCAGTGTGCAGTGGTATGGTGGGGTCAGTGGTGCAGTGTGCAGTGGTGTGGTATGAAGTGGTGTGGTGGGGTCAGTGGTGCAGTGTGCAGTGGCGTGGTGTGCAGTAGTGTGGTGTGCAGTGGTGTGGTGTGCAGTGGTGTGGT
>NW_022437030.1:3778942-3779366 GCF_009761245.1 Sapajus apella
TGGTGGGGTCAGTGGTGCAGTGTGCAGTGGTGTGGTATGAAGTGGTGTGGTGGGGTCAGTGGTGCAGTGTGCAGTGGCGTGGTGTGCAGTAGTGTGGTGTGCAGTGGTGTGGTGTGCAGTGGTGTGGTAGGGTCAGTGGTGCGGTGTGCAGTGGTGCGGTATGCAGTAATGTGGTGTGCAGTGGCATGGTGTGCAGTGGCGTGGTGTGCAGTAGTGTGGTGTGCAGTGGTGTGATGTGCAGTGGTATGGTGGGGTCTGTGGTGTGGTGTGCAGTGACATGATGGGGTTGGTGGTGTGGTATGCAGTGGTGTGGTGGGGTCAGTGATGCAGTGGTGTTGTGTGCAGTAGCATGGTGTACAGTGATGTGGTGTGCAGTGGTGTGGTGGGGTCGGTGGTGCAGTGTACAGTGGTGTGGTGTGCAGTG
>NW_022437030.1:3779466-3812526 GCF_009761245.1 Sapajus apella
GTGTGGTGGGGTCAGTGGTATGGTGGGGTGAATGGTGTGGTGGGGTCAGTGGTGTGGTGGGGTCAGTGGTATGGTGTGCAGTAGTGTGGTGGGGTGAGTGGTGTGGTGAGGTGAGTGGTGTGGTGTGCAGTGGTGTGGTGGGGTCAGTGGTGTGGTGTTCAGTGGTGTGGTGGTGTTCAGTGGTGTGGTGGTGTGCAGTGGTGTGTTGTGCAGTGGTGTGGTGGGGTCAGTGGTGTGGTGTGCAGTATCTTAGAGAGGTCAGTCATGGGTGGGAAGGCTGTGTGTGTGTGTGTGTGTGTGTGTGTGTGTGTGTGTGTGTAGTCAGCAGTGGGTAGGATGGCAGAGACTCTGACAAGCGCTGAGTGCGCTCTGCTCTCTGTAGCCGGCTAGAGGTGGGGCCGCCTGAGGCCTTCTGGGCTGATGGGGCAGTGCTGGCCTGGGTTTTGATCTGCTGTGGCATCCCTGACAAAAACTGGGGCAGAAGAGAGGATGTGATGGGAGAGACTGAAAGACCAGGGCTGGGAGGGAGAAAGAGGTGACAGCTGTGACTTCGGACATGCTATCTGTGCCAGGCCATGCGCCAAGCACTGTCCACACACTCTCCTTTCCTCTCGCAACTGCCCTGCCAGGTGGGGGCTATTTCCACTTCTGCTGGGGAAACTGAGGCACGATCAGGTAGAAACATTTGTACAAAGCCACACAGTATAAAGCAAAAGAACCAGGGCTCAAACCCAGACCTGATTGACAGCTCGAGTGAGTCACTTAACCTCTCTAAGCCTCAGTTTCCTCACCGCCAAAGTGGAGGTCATTGTAGAGCCCAGCTTCTAGGACAGCTGGGAGCGCCTAGTCGGTGATGCCCCTAATGTGCTTCATAACACTTGGCAGACGTCACGCACTGACTAAGGCTGGTTATCATCATCACTGAGTCCTTTGTATTCCCGACCTCAGTTATCCCCAGGCCCCGACATGCCCATCAGATCCCAGTTTCCACTGTAGAAATGCCTTTGAACACTGTCTAGTCGGAAAATTGTGGTCAGACGAACAGCAAAGTCTCCCCGTCCCATGCCCTGCCTGGCTCTGCACAATCGGCCCTACATTGGGTCATCTCTTAAGGGTTCTGAAATGCCAGCAGTTTGAGATCAGGGAGCATTCTGGGTGATGTCAAGATTCACTCTTTTCTATTGTTGGTTTTGGACTTTGGGTTGTTTTTGTTTTAGTTTTTCCCATCAGTCATTTTTTCTCCGTGCTCAGAAATCACATTCTGAAGCCATGAGTCTTCAAGCAGGGTGGCTGGGTGGGAAGGTTGATGGCCTCCCCTGGTGCCCACCTTGCCTGGTGTCTCCCCCCTGCCCCCACCCTCTTCCTACTTGTTGGAGCCAGCCTGACCACTGTGGGGGCCAGGGGGTGGGCTCTTTAAATCATGTGGCTCTGAAAGCATGGTTCAGTGGTCAATGCCCTGCCAAGGGGTTGGAACTTCAGGTGGTAAGGGGTGGACATCTTGTCTTTTAATGATTCTGAATTTGTTCAATATGAATTGTCCTTAAAAACAAAAAAACACACCTAACCTCGGCAACATAGTGAGACTCTGTCTCTGCAAAAAGTTTAAAAAAAGTAGCTGGGCATGGTGGCATACACCGGGAGTCCCAGCTACTCAGGAGAGTCAGTTGAGCCCAGGCCGTTGGAGGCTGCAGCAAGCTGTGATCGTGCTACTGCCAGTCTGGAGGACAGATGGAGACCCCCATCTCAGAACCAAACCACACCAAACCATGCTCCCCAACACCTGTGATTTTATTGATCTTACTGCTTTATGGAAAGTCTAGGTTAAAAAGAGACCGTTCCAATTTAGAGAAGTATTTTAAGTACTCATGGTAGCCAAGTGGGACCTGGCTCTGGAGGAAGGCGTGGCCGTGGCATGTGGATACCTGTGGCTTGCTGGGATGACAGCCCAGGAAGTGGCCTTTGCTGGCCCTTTGGTGACCAGCTGGCTGAGGTTCAGTATTGGGCAAACCCATCTCTAGGGATTATGTGTACTCTCTTGGGTCTCAGGCCTGAGGGCCAGGGAAGGGAGTGTGATGGTTTCAGAGTCAGGCCCCAGGTCTGAAGTCCTCTTGCCAGCCCTCTGTCCCACTCCATGCTGGCTGTCCACCTTCCCTGTGCAAACCCTCCAGCCCAGGAAGCAGGCTCAGGCTGGAGTCCCCAGGACATGGGGAGCTGAAGGGTGGAGCACGCCGATTGCATCTTAGGCAGATAAAAATAGGGAGAAATCTGAGGAATTTTAATTGCTGCTCGACATCTTTGGCATCTTGAAGGCCTGGTCCTTGCAGGCCAAACACAAAAGGCCTGGTCTGTGTGTGCAGCCCTGGGCGCCCGCGTTCGCTCGCACCTCAGCCCCCGCAGCTGACTGGAGTCGGCGGGTGAGGCTCCTGCAGGGGCCTGTTCCACTGGCTCCCAAGCTTGCCTGGGAATCCTGGTCTCAGCTTTGAGGAGACTGGATTGCTCCTGGGGGCTAAGGGAGTCAGAGCTTTTAGTTGCAAGTAACGAAAACCCGACCTGAATTGGTGGTTGCAGCAAGGGCCGTTTAGTGGCTTCTGTGACGGTCGCATTGGTGGGAAGGGTGGGTGAGGGTGGGCCTGCCCCAGAGTTCACTAAACAGACGCTTTACCGAGTACCTGCATGGTACTGGGCGCTATTCGGAGGCAAAACAGACCCAGAGTCCTGCCCGCAGGCAGCCTCCTGGAGAAGGCTGGGCCTGAGGCTGGTCCTGGCACTGGCCTCCATGTCTGTGTGAGCTGCCTCCTCAAGCCAGCCATCTCTGAGAAGCTGCCGATGAGATGAGATGCAGCCTAGGCACCAAAGAACTCTTTCCTGTCAGCTCCCGAGAGAGGGGTCCCAGCGGAGGATTCCAGTTGGCCTGGCTGCGGCCAGGGGACAGGGCTAGGTGGGCAGAGCTAGGAGCCACCACTGGGAGACCTGTGGCTGTGGTGGGCTCGGGGGTCTTCAGGGGAGTGGCTGAGGGCTCTGCCCTATATTTTGCCTCCTTGGAAAGAGATGCCTTTCCTCTTTGGAAGCAGCATGTTGAGGCCTGGGTTCTGATGACCCCAGCAAGGAGGGGTGAGTCTGTTTTCCTCTCCAGGGGAGGAGGATGCCCCCAGCCTCTCCTGTCCCTGGGCCAGGCCTCCAGGACCCTGCCCTGACGGCTGCCTGGCTGCCTGCCATGCCCTCTTTCCATCTCCCCGCCCTTTGATGAAGATTATTTTTGCATCACTGGCCTGCATGTTGGGACGCAGGCACTCTGTGTTGGGACGGGCTGGGTAATTTCCTGGCACTTTCAGCCTGCCGAGCTTGTAGGCAGAGTGGGCTCTGGAGGCCCAAGAAAGTCCTGGGGGCCTAGGGATCGGGGGAGGGGGAAGCTGTGTGGGCAGAAATAACAGGTCCGCAGGGGAGAGGTACATGTGAGAGACATAGAACTTGAGGCCCAGAAACTGGACAGCCCCAGTTTTCCTCTTGTTTCCTGGGAGTGGCCCTAGAGAAGAGGTCTGCCTATTGATGGGCTGTGGGCTAGAACCCCAGAAGGTCTGTGCTCCAGGGAACTGTGAGCATCACCTTGGCCAGCTGTATTCTAGAGACGAGGGGGCCGAGGCCTGGAGGGGTTGACCTCACTCTGTCACTTTCTCTCCAGGAAACCTTGGACCTGTTCATCTCCCAGCTTTTGTTTTCTCTTGTAAAGTGGGTTATTATCTGTGGTTTTACTAAATTGGGTTTTAATTACCCAAGTAATATACTCACTTGTTAAACATGAGAACACTTCTGATAAGGCTGGGGTTTATGACCCCCCACACCCTCTGCTTCTGTCTGCCCTCCCCTCCCTGCGGGTCACCGTGGCTGTCGTGTTCCGCATGCTCACCGACCCAGGGATGATCTCACGGCACACATGGTTTGGTGCTCTCCTCTGTGGACAGGTAGCAGTCTGCATGTCTCCTGCGGTGGCTCCTTTGCCCGTCCTGGGGTCTGGCCCTCTGCCCTTGGGATCTGCAGGTCTGTCTTGTTCTTTTGGACTCCCTCTCGTGTGGCATTCCTCTGTGGAGATGCAGCGCACTTGACTTCGAGAGTATCCAGGGTGTTCCTGACTGCAGGTTAATAGGACGCGCGTTGTCCTAAACATCGCTGGATTTGAAAGTGCCTCCTGGACACACATGTGAGTGTCATCCCAGGGTGGACACTGAGGCACTGGTGCACCAGACATTGGGATAAAATGTGAGGATAAAAGGTGAGAATGTTCCCGAGCCTGCATTGGGAAGGGGAGAGAAACTGATGTTAGTGCTTCGAGCTTCGCCTCAGACACCATCCTAGGCATGTTGTCTATGTTTCCCCTTTGACTGCTCTTTGACATCAAAATCCCCATTTTACAGAAGGGGAAAATGGAGGCCAGAGATGTTAGGTAATGTGTCTGCTGCCACTCGGCTTCCCGGGGGGTGCTGGGCCTGGAGCCTGGGCGCTCCGACTGCCAGGGTAGTCTGGACGCTGGGGAGTGGAGCATCCCGGTCCTGCCTCTGAAGACGGGACAAGAGGAAGGCAAGAGCTTGCTCTCAGTGAGGCCTCCAGAAGGCCTGGCCGGGCTGCCGCTTCAGTGTGCTGGGAAGAGAGAACTCGCCAGGAATTTCCTGGGGCAGCTCCAGGGTAGGCTGCTTGGATCTAAGGGTTACAGGGTGGCCTGGGCCCTGTCCGCCTCCTCTTTCCCTGGCATGTCCCAGCCCTGTGCATTCTTGGAATCTGTGAGTTGTGCCGTGTTCTGTGGGCACTGGGAGTTTGCTTTGAAACCCATGGCACCAACATCTGTTAGCTCTTAGAGAACAGAAAGATTGACAAAGCACTGCTGGGGCAGGCGGTGGGGGAAGATCGTACGTTCAGGAGTAGGAAGTCTCAAAGATAGAGGAAAAACCCTAACCAAACTCCAGCTCGCTCCACAAGGCTGCTTTGATGTGGTTTTCCCATCCCCAGAGGCCTTATAAGGTATCGTGCCTGAATCTGGGCTCTGGGATGGTGCTGGCCTTTCTTCTGGGTCCCAGTGTAGGGCAGAGGAGGGGCTCCCAGGGCCAGCCGATGGGGCACCACTGGGACTTCAGAAGGTGGCACATCTGAGTGATGTAGCCTGAGAGGCCACCAAGCCGGGCCACTGGGCAGGAGCAGCCCGGCTCCAGGTCAGGTGGAGCAGGGGCTCTGGAGACCCAGGAAGGCCTTTGATCAGCATTTGCAGCAGAGGCTGAGGCCTACTGTCCTGGAGGCCAGAGGGGAGGGGCCCGGGACCACGGGCAGAGTGACAGCTAAGTAGACCAAAGAATCAGAGCAGCGTGGCCGCTATAGCCGAGCCCCACGTGGGTGTTTCCCAGGTGCAGTGACGAAGGGTGTGGGCTTTGGCACTTACTAGCTGTGTGACCTTTGACAAGTCACTTAACCTCTCTGTGCCTCAGTTGTCTCATCTGTAAAGTGGGGCAATCAAGGCAGTCCTCTGGAATACCTGAAAGGATTGCCACGAAGGTGAAATGCAGCACTCTGAAAGCAGTGTGCTGGGCAGGATGGGGCATGTTTCCAGGTGTCTGTGAGGGCACCTGGGGTCTGGCAAGTCACTTGGCTTGTCCCAGCAGTGTTCTGGTCACCATATGATAACAACAGCAGGAGTAATAAACAGTAACTGCTGACCTGACAGACCTCACTCACGCTATCGGCTGCTCTGCTAAGCACTTCGCATGCAATGACTTCCTCACTCCTCACGACCCCCTTCAGATATCCTGAGTGCTGTCGCCCCTGTCTACGAATGGGGAGACTGAGGTGCACTAGAGATAAAGTTCCTTTCCCCAGGTGACACAGTGTGTGTAAGGCAGAGCTGGGATTCGAACCAAGGCCTGAGCCCCTCCAGTTCCATGCCCTCTGCACGGGGGCTCCCAGTGGGGCCGTCGAAGGTCTGAGTGTGTCTCCCGGCAATACCTACCTTCCCACAGGATGGTGCTGAGGGCCTGGCCCTGGCTCTGACTTGTGGGGTTGCCAGCCAGGGCTCAGCTTGAGGCAGGGCCAAGTCCCCAAGCTATGGGGAGGAGCAGGGGAGCTTTGAGTCCTGCTAGACAGACAGGAGTTGTTGACCACTCACCCACTGGAGCTACCGGCTGGGCTGTTTTCCTTGCTCTCCTTTGTGACCCTGGTCCCTGGTAGGTGCCAGGACTCCCGGCCACCGCTGCCCCCATGCCTAGAGGAGCCCTGATTGCATGGTGGGAGCCCAGGCAGAGGCACCTGAAGGAGCTGGCTCGGGTCCCCGCTCCGCCCCTTGCTGGCAGGTGCTCCAGAGTGGGTCACGGCCTCTTGGAGCCTCCTAGCACTTAGACACAGGGCTGTGGGGAGGCTGTTCTCCAGAGCCTCCTGTGAGGATCCCATTGGTCAGTACCTTGTACACTGTGAGCGCTTGGTAGGTGACAGGTTACTGTCATCAGCATGGTTTCCTGTCTCATACGGTCCTTCAGGGTTGAGGACACTTTCTTTGTGGAAAGTAACAGTAACAATTATACCTCTCACTTTACAATTTGCAAATCATTTTAATGAGCATCTATTTCTTGAGAGATGGAACGAACAGGGCTGTTGTGACGATTCAGGGTGGTAAGAAATACATGCATACACAGTCGGCCTTCCATAGCCGTGGGCTCCGTATCTGTGGACTCCGCCAACCATAGATAGAAAATATTTGGAAGTGGATCACGAGGTCAAGAGATCAAGACCATCCTGGCCAACATGGTGAAACCCCGTCTCTACTAAAAAAAATACAAAAATCAGCTGGGCGTGTTAGCGCTCACCTGTAGTCCCAGCTACTCAGGGGGCTGAGGCAGGAGAATTGCTTGAACCTGGGAGGTGGAGGTTGCAGTGAGCCGAGATTGTGCCACTGCACTCCAGCCTGGTGCCTAGTGACAGGGCAAGACTCTGTCTCAAAAAAAAAAAAGAAAATATTTGGAAACAAAAAAGGATCTGTAATGAACACATATAGACTTTCTCGTCCTTATTCCCTAAGCAATACAGTGTGACAACCATTTCCATAGCATTTACACTCTGTCAGGTACTGTAAGTAATCTGGCGGTGATTTCAGGTATATGTAGGATATCTGTAGGTTCTATGCAAATACTACATCATTTAGATAGGGAACTTGAGCATGCACAGATTTTGATAGACTTGGGGAGTTTTGGAAGCAGTCGCCCACAGGTACTGAGGAGTGACTGTATACATAAAGTGCCTAGCATGGGGCCTGACACATGGAGAATGCACAGTCAGTGTCAGCTGTTTGATTATTATTGTGGTTGAGGACTGTGCCCCTTTTACAGATAAGCAGACTAAAGTCCAAAGGTGAGGCAGGTGGTACAGCCAGGATGTGATCCTGTGTTTGGCTCAACATCCCACATGGCTTTTGGACTAGAGGCTCCAAGATCGAGGAGCATGCGGCTGAACGCTGCAGACCCTGGGCCATGTGGCTCAGCGGGGGAAATAATTTTTTTTTTTTTTTGAGATGGAGTCTTGCACTGTCGCCTGGGCTGGAGTGAGTGGTGTGATCTCGGCTCACTGCAACCTCCATCTCCCAGGTTCAAGCGACTCTCCTGCCTCAGCCTCCCAAGTAGCTGGGATTATAGGCACCCGCCACCGCACCTGGCTAATTTTTTGTATTTTTAGTAGAGAAGGGGTTTCACTATGTTGGCCAGGCTGGTCTGGAACACCTGACCTCATGATCCACCCGCCTCAGCGTCCCAAAGTGCTGGGATTACAGGTGCCCGGCCGGGGAGATGAGCTTTTACCAAGTTGAGCATGGGGACAGCACAGTGCGTCTGTGGACCATGGCTCCGGGGATCTTTCCAGTGTTCCCCAGTGCAGGGTACTGTTGAGTGATGAGAGGCTTACCCCAGAACTTGCCAGAACTCTGCTTTCTGAGTGTGCCAGAGAGCTTGGTCCTCTGAGCAGGGAGTGCTGAAGCTGTCATCGGTGATGGCTGCGGTGCCCTGAGCACACGTGGCCATCATTATAGGGTCCCACATGGCTGCCTTGTTGGTGGCGATGTCTGGAGTCTTTAAAAACTCTTCCAAGTGTGCCAATAAAAAGACATGAGTACACAGACGTCTCACTGATGCTGTCACCTGGCTGTGGTGCGGTCAGGGTGGCAGGCACGGACCCACCCCCCCGCCACCGCAGAAGACCTCAGTGTGAAGAGGTGTGCGGATTCTCTTGAAGACTGTCGCCTGTTCCCTCGAGGTAGCGCTGCCTGCCAGCCTTTCGGAGGTGGCGGCACCCGTCTTTCTCTGGCATGAAAGATGGGCTTTAATTGGCTGCTGGGGCGTCCCAGCCATCTAATGATGCCACCTGTGTGCATCCCTTTCCTGTCATCATCTCCCAGCTCCCTGTCAACTCAGGCTCTGTTAACACAAACAGCCAGTTTACAAGCCCAGGAAATGTTCGATGATTATAATAATTGGCGGAGGAGGAGAGGGAAGCCCTCCTGACTCGAGGAATAAAGTAGCTTGGTTTTGAAGTAAATGGGACACCGGAGTCTGAATGGCCACATTTTAACAGCCTTTAAGAAAGAGTGTGTAATGCCCTAGAAAGATCTGAAAGAAGAAAGAGAACAGCCACAAAATGTTAGCTGTTTGTCTTTTAAACAAAAAAACAAAAAAAGCAAGAGGCTTACCTCCAGCTGTGTCCAGTTGATGAGATCAGCAATACAAAGCCTTGTTTTCCTTTTGTTCATCAAGATGAGGACTGGTTTTTCTTTTAAGCATCATCTGAGGTGTAGAATTTTTTTTTCCCCCTCAAGGTGAGAGTTTTTTTTTTTTCCCCTCTCTTTTATTTTCACAAAGAGAAGTTGGTGACAGCTGCTGAGTTTGGGCTTTTTTATTGCTTGTCATTTTGTGGTTTGAGAAGCGCTGCCACAGCATCACCGTCCCCCCAAACCCTTGTCAGTCCTCCCATAACAGGAGTATTTCCCAAAGTGGGTTTCTTGGGACACGAATCTCATGTGATGCTTCTGAAAAACAAAGCTCCATGGTCTAAGTAAGTCTGGAGAATGCAAAATATGTCAGCACTTGGAGATTCATGGTGTTTAGAAGTAAAAGTAAAGGCCCTGATAAGTCCTGCAGTAAGGGATCTTGTTTAACTTTGTTTAAAAGAATCTTCTTTGATCATGGAATGCTTCTGGCAGAATACCAATAAATACAGAAGACAGTTTGACAAGATATGGTCTAGCTTCTTCCATATTTGGAGTTAGCCTGCTGGGGTGGGTCAGACAGATGGGACCTTTGTTGACATCCTAGAAATTTCCCAGCCTGTGGACCTGTAACACTCTCCTTGCTAACCTGACACCACCTGGTCAGGTTGGTTGGGATGGGGTCCCAGATATCTTTAACTCACTGGGGGAAAACAGGCAGGGTGCGTGCAAAGATCATACTGGTTTCCAGAAGGCATGTGGGTTGGTAAGATATGGGAGGCATGATGGGGGACCAGGGGAAGCCATAGTTTGTGGGGACCTGAATGTTGTGCTGACGCATGTGTGTTTATGTTAAGGGCAGAAGGGACTCACCTTGGTGCTTCACTTTTCAGGTGTGATAGGATCTGCTTCAGTTGACCTGAATTCCCATCAGAAGAATCAGCCCAGGGTCCTCATAGTGACACTTTTAACGTCCCAGCCCCGGACACCCCCAACTCCTGTTCAATGCCTCTGCTTTGTCTTCTAGGAGCTCGTGGGTGACGTGTTGAGAGACACGCTCAGTGAGGAGGAGGAGGACGACTTCCGGCTGGAAGGTACTTGGAGTCCATTGCTCTTCCCAGCAGCAGTGAGCGGGGGAAGCGGGTGTCCAGCTGGCTGTGAGCCCTGCGTACTCCAGAAAATCTGCAGACAGCGGGCACAACAGGGACCTCGTGACTCTGGGTGGGGGTGGGATGGAGGAGAGGAGGAAGAGACAGGTGTGGCACTTCATAGGTTCAAACCCAGGTGGGGACCCTGTCACTTATGTCCATGTCATGGCCCAACACCGGATTAGCTGAGGGACCTTGGACAGGTTGTTGAAACGCTACTGCTCCTCTGGGGGTAATGAGAATAGCTGGTCAGCATGGTGTGTGACGTGTGATCGGGCAGTGCTGGGCATGGAGAAAGCCTTATGCACAGTACCTGTTCCATTCCTCCACCCTGTCCCTCCCTCGGTGCATGTGTGCACACACACAGACACACACACACACACACACAGTCAGCCTCACCTCTCTCCTGTGTCGTCCTCACTCCTTCCTTTCTTGAGATGGGGTCTTTCTCTATCACCCAGGCTGGGGTACAGTAGGTAATCATAGCTCGCTGCAGCCTTGACCTCCTGGGCTCAAGTGATCCTCCCACCTCAGCCTCTCAAGTAGCTAGGGCTACATTTGCATGCCACGATGCCAAACTAATTTTTAAGTTTTTCTGTAAAGACAAGGTCTCACTATATTGCCCAGACTGATCTTGAACCCCTGGCCTCAAGCGACCCTCCCACCTTGGCCTCCCAAAGTGCTGGGGTTATAGGCGTGAGCCACCGTGCCTAGCCACTCCTTTCTTTCTTCACAGTGAAGCGCCGTGTTGTAGAGAGATTCAGGATGCTCAAGTAGAGGGTTTGCTGGCTGCTGGTGTGCTGCTTTGACTTTGGGCAGGCCATCCCACCTTTCTGAGCCTCAGTGTCCACATCTATAGCATGGGAACGAAGGCAAGCCTTTTCCCTGCTTGGCTCCCCGAGTTGGTGCCAGGAACAAATGACAGCGTGAAGCAGAGTGTTTGCTGAATGGGAGAGCTTTCCATTTGAAATTCAGAAACAGGGAAAGAAAACACCAAATGGGGGACTGCCTTACAAGAGTAGGGAAGGATCTCTCTGCTGAGACCAGGACAGACAGCTGGCTGGAGAGCTGGGGGCCAGGGTGCAAGGATCAACGGAGGGGGATCCAGGCCTGCGGGGGTCCGAAGGGCCTCAAGAGGAGAGCAGACAGTTCTGGGAAGTTCTCAAGGGGAGCCTGGGCCAGACCTGAGGACCACGGCCGCATCTGGCCTGAGAGCTGTTATAAATATAGAATCTCAGCTCCAGCCAGGCCTGCTGAATCCGATCTGCATTTTAATAAGCTCCGCAGGTGACTTGCATGCACACTGCACTTGGAGAAGCACTGTTTGAAGATACTCATTCCGTTGCCTGTAAGTTGAAGGCAGGTTGGAGAGCCAGGTATCTAGCAAACTTTGCTCAAATACGAGCAGGCCCCAGATCAAGGGGGGGGAGTCCCTGATATCTTTTATGTAAAAAAAAAAAAGGTACCAGACAATCCTCAGGAGTTTCTTGGGGCATCATATGTGCATCTGACTGTGTGGATAGAGGCCCAGATAGATGATAACCATAGCTCTTTCCAAACATGGGAGGAGACTGCGGTCTATGCTATCTGTATTTCATGGTTTAACTTTTATAAGAACATAGTTGGACCTGGTGGCTCATGCCTATAATCTCAGCACTTTGGCAGGCGGGGGCTGGAGGATCACTTGAGCTCACCAGTTTGAGACCAGCCTGGGCAATATAGTGAGACCCTGTCTCTACTATCAATAATTCTAAAATTATATATTTTTTAAAATCACATAATCAGGTATTCCTTGTGAAATTAAAAACGAATGTCAGTATTTAAAGGTGAAGACCGTAAACAAAGCAGCAGAAGCGAAGCTGCTCTGGTTTGAGCCCAGTGGGCACCTGGACCTGTCCGTGTGGTCCCCTAAGAGCCCGTGAGGGACCCTAGGACCAGTGACCATCTGTAGGCCTCTAGCACCCTTGGTCCTGTGGTCCAAGGCTGCCCACCCCAGGGTGGGGGGTACAGCGTGGATGGCAGGCCACCACATGGCTAGGTCTGGCGAGAGCAGGTGCTGAGTTCTGGCCATAGAAAACCAGCTGCCTGCTCCAGACCTGGGGCTGGGGGATCCCTCTGTGCTACTGGCAAAGGGAGAACAAGCTGAGTCCTGAATCTCTTCTTTGTCTTCCTGTTGGCCAAGTTCATTGCCTCTTGGCGGGCTGGAGAGCTGTTTAAGAGAGAAAAAAGGCCATCTGAGGCGTGAAGATAAAAAGAAGTCTTTTAGCCATCCCAGGAGAGGATGGCTTTAGCTCCCGCGTTGTTATGTAAAGCCGGCCCTAATCCAGCGTCTTAACCGCCTTAACTGGCCAGCTGGGAGCGGGAGGGATGGGAGATTAAGGCTGGGCTTGGTGCGAGGGCCAGGGCTGCAGAGCTCCTTTTGAACTGGGGAAAGAACAAAGTAAACATCAAAAGTCCCAAGCTCTGAGAGCTGGCTGGGCGTGGCAGGGCTGGTGAGGTGAGGCTTTCATGGGGAGAAGGGGAGAGGGACCCCTCCTCAGCTGACCCAGCTGGGGTCTGAGGACTGGGGAGGGGCGACCCCAGGCTCACCTCCAACGCACACAGATGGGCATGGTGCCAGGTAGTGGCAGCCTGCAGCTTGGAGTGGGTGCCAGGCCGCGTTCCCCTGCATGGCCTCCGGGAGTCACTGTGTCCGAGGGTGCTGCAGCCACTGCCTCGCCCCCCTCTTCTCTCCCTCTCTCCAGGTCCGCTCTGCCTCTCACCTGGTGAACACTGCCCTGCCCAGCTTCTTGGCCGTCTCTGTGCCACCTCCGGGCCTTTGCCCGCTGCCTTTCCTCATTCTCAAGTGCCTAGTTCCTATCTCGCTGCTTCCCGGCATCTTCTCTAGGAAGCCCGCTCTGCAGGGCACAGTCCGGCCTGCTGGCCCTGCCTGCTAAAGGGGATGCTCGAAGCCACTGAAGTCAGGCAGCCCCTCCTCCTCAGGACCAGACCCGGCCCTCCCGGCTTCCAGGGCAGGCCTGGCTTTGGCCCTGCCGCCCTCCCCAGGTGGTCCCTGCTTCCCCAGTCCAAGGGAAATGTGCCTGGAGTTGCTGGTTCTGCCTAGCAGGGCAGCAGTGCTAGGACTGAGGCCTGGCGGGGGCTGAGCAGCCCTCTGGGAGCTCAGGAGCTGTTCAGCTCTGCGTGGCCCCCAACGTTGCCTTCCTCATCTGTCCTCCCTTCACTCTGACTTCCTGTGAGTTTGCAACTCAGACCCTGTTCCAGCCCAGCTCCCCCACACTCACTCTGTGACCTTGGGCAAGTCACTTCTCTGCGCTTCAGCTTCGTTACTGGGTTCCTCGTAGCACTTCTTCATCAGGGTTATCGTGAAGACAGCGAGGTGATGGATGTGGGCCCCGAGGACGGCCCTGGTACACAGTAAGTGCCAGCACACTTGAGCTGCCATTATGCTTGTTTCCTGGGTTCAGTTTTCTTGAAGAGGGGCCAGCCTGTGTTATAATCATTTACCTAGCCCAGATCAAAGAAGGCCTCTTGGCAAAGCTTCTTTAATCCTATTAGAATCTCTAAAGGCTCCTCGTACTCCTGGTGCTTGGAGTAGGGTCTGGCATGCTGTATGTGCTCAATAAATAAACACTCACTGAAGAAGGAACGTCAACACCCTTCAGTCACTGAACGCAGGTGATGCCTCCCTCTGGCCTCTCAGGCAGGTCCTATGTACCTGTGTTGGGGCCTGGGCCAGTCCGTCCAGGCTCCCAGGGGTGAGATGTTGGGCAAAGAGACTTGGGAGGCCGGTAGTCCCTTTCATCTGTGGTTGGAAAACTGAAGCCCAGAGAGGGAAAGTGACCTGTCCAAGGTCACACAGCAGACTGAGAACAGAATCTGGCCCCTCACTCCTCATCATTCAGTATGTGCTGGGCATTTGCTACAGCCAGGGACTCTGCTGGGCTCTGGGTTCACAGGCACGAGCAAGTAGCAAGTAGGCAGACCCAGCTGTCACGACATTCACAGGAGGGAGGCAGGGATGAATACATAAACCCTCGAATGAGCATGGAGGTTTCTGGTAGTGGTGCTCTGCTAAGAGGTAAGAGCCCAAGGAGAGGTACAGTGAGGAGGCTTTTCTGAGAAGACAATGTTTCATCTGGGATGCAGGTGCCAGGAAGGAGCCAGCCATGGGAGAATGTAGTGGGAGAGCAGCTAGGAGGCGTGAGCGGATCCCCAGAGTGGAGGGAACTTGGTGTTTGGGGAAGAACAGAAAGGAGGCCGATGTGGCATCGGAAATGAGAGTGGGGCAGTGGGCAAGAGTGGGGCCACGCACCTAGGTTGGAGAGGGTTGGGTGGGGGACTGCTGGATTCTGACTTCTGTTTTAGGAAGTGAATTCTGGCTTCTGGAAGGGACGGCCCATGGGCAGGGAGGAAGGGGGCAGTGAAACCAGGAGGCGATTGCAGGGGTCAGGTAAGAGGAGACGGCGCTGACCTAGCCTGGGAGCTTGGGGCTGGGAGAGGTCTGTGGGGCGGGGGCTGGGACTGGTGAGAAGTGGGTGGAGGGAACAACAGAGGTCAGGGATGCATCTTAGACCTTTGGCTTCAGGAACTAAGGATTTGGTGGTGCTGCTTCTGCGCTGGAGGTTTTGGTGGGTGATCATCAAGCCTCCCGTTTTTGGACCTGTTGGGTTCAAGATGCCCATTTAATATCCAAGGAGAGGTGCCGAGGAGGCCGTGGGATAGCTGGTGATTGGAGCATGGGGTTCAGAGAGCAGTTGGGTGAGAAATGGAGAGAGCGAGTCAAGACTTCTCAGAAGTAGCCAGGGCGTTGCCCAGGCAGGGCGCCTTGATACGCAGGGCAGGCAATGGCTCCCTAGGAAGGTTGGGAGGAAGGGGTATTCACGGGAGAGCAGTGGGTACCCCCACATGGAGGGGCAGGTGCCCATGTCCCACTGGCTCCTCTTCCTCAGTTCAGAGCCCATCCTGTCGGGGGTGTCAGCGGCCCTGACTCTCCACTCCCCTGCAGTCCCCCCAGAAGCTGAGCTGCAGCGGGGACAGAGAACAAGCGCACTTTGTTACCTTGGCAGTTTCTCTCAAGTCTGCTCCTCATAAAAGCTCAGCTGGAACAGTGGAAATTCTGACTTGTGTCAGATACCGGAGAGGCTTTCATAGTTTCAAGTAGCTCGGGGTTAGATTGTAAAAGCTGAATTTCATCACATGTTTTAACTTGGGTGGGGACGGTGGGGAGAGTGGAAGGGACGTGATATTTTTAGCCCACTGAAGGCTTTTTCCCCCCTTTCCCCCTCTCTCTCTCTCCTGGGCCTTCCCCCTCCCTCCCTGAACAGATGTTTTGTCTCAATCCTGTTCAGATCTCAGAGCGAGTGGCCACCAGCCTTATGCTCTGATGAGAAAAAAAAGGCCAGAATGTTATTTGTTGGGAAGGATTTCCTCCCCCACTGCCGTTTTCTTCTTTTTGTTTCCCCTCAGTTACAACTGGTCCATAAGCAAAATCTAGTGGCAGTAAAATGCAGCTGGGAGGCATGATGGTAGAGAAGAAGGACCTGGGGCATTTCTGGTCTCCGGAAGGGGCAGACACCCACTGGTGAAAAAGCTGGAAACCACCCTAGAGGGCACTGCCCTGGGTGAGTGAATTACTGCCATGGTGCTGGGTGCTGGTGGTTTTTCCTAAACAGCAGGATCTCAGAGAGATGGATTCATTAAGTCAGATTTCTTTCGGTCCTTTTGGAAACTCACTTAAACTTTTGAGTTTAATGAAAACTTTTGAGGCTCATGAAATTGAAAAATCCTAGGGTAGATCTTGCCTAAAAAGGCCTGGTTGGATTCTGGAGCTGAAACCATGTCATGGTCACTTGCGTGTGCACGCACACACACTCACAGAGACACACGCACACACACTCATACACACACGTGCACACACGCTCACACACACATACATGCACGTGTCTGTCTCGCTGCCCCTCTCTGTCCCTCTCCATCATCTCTCCCTCTGTCCCCTAGTAGCTTCTCCCCCACAGGTGGCAAGGGCGGCAGTGCCCAGCTCTGGGCACTCCCATCCTCTGAGCTCGGCCCTCTCAGGTGGAAGGAAGTTCCCATCACAGTGGTTCTTGCCCATGTCAGGCTCTCACTTTACTGGTCACGTGACCAGGGTAGATCTATGTTTGTGGGACCTGAGGCTTTCAGGGGTTAAACCAAAATAAATATCTCACCAACTCAGTCTCTTCTTAGTTCAGGTCCAGACATGCCTATATTTCCCCACTATTGCCTGACACAGCGACAGGACATCAGAATGGATAGAGACGACAATCTTAATGGATTGAGGATGAAATGCCTAATTTAGAAAATGTTCCAAATACAAACACATACGAACACATGAACACCTTGCAAAGACCCGTTCTGACTTGGAAAGGACCTCTGCAGGTGAGAGGGCCCAGAAGCTTAGCTCCATTAGCTTCTCCATGAACTCTCCGTTCATACTGACCTAGGACCTGCCAGACGGCCTTCAGGATGAAACAGGTCGGGTCAGGTGGAGATACTAAGTGCAACGTGACCCTGGGGTGGGATCAGTCTCCATAAACTGCATAGGCTGAAAGGGGGGTGAGTGGCTCTGCGGAGGAAAGCCAGATGCTGTTATCCAAAGAGGGAGGAGAGTCGCTGAACAGGCAGGAACAGGTGTCAGCTACTGTGGTCTGAACAGAGTGGAGAGGCCAGCGGTTGAAGAGTTGGGAAACCGGGATTTCGTTCTCTTTGTTCCACAACTTCTGGGTTCCAGTCCTGATTCTGCTGCTTGACCATTGTTTCATTTTGATGATGTCGCTGATGATGTAGCACCTTTAGTGTGATAGACACTGCATTTTATATCTCTATCTATATCTATCTATATCTATATCTCGGGGTATATATATGGGACTGATGGAAGATTCAGATGATTAAATGAGTGATATAATAATGGTATAATAAACCTGGCTGAGCAGGGAAGCCTCAGCTAGCCCTGAGGGTGTGAGAGCTTGCTGCTCAGAGGAAGGGAGGCTTAAACTGAAGACCTGCAGGATGAGCGGGAATTGCAGAGCTGGAAAGAGTGTTCTTGGCAGGGATAACAGCATGAGAGCACGGCAGGCTCAAAAAAGGGCAGCAGTTCCACAGCGAGATGGGGCTGAGAGGCGGCAGCAGCCAGGTCGTGAAAGCCTTTGGATCCCTCCTTAGGGGAAACAGGGCCACTGGAGGGTTTAAGTAGGGGAATGGCGTAATCAGTTTTGCTTTAGAAGCTTAGTTTCCTCTTTTGTACAATGCCAACAGTAGCACAACCTGCACAGTGTTAGAGGACGTAATGGAATAGTGTGTGGTACTACTAACTTCACCAGCCTCTCTGTACATTCCGCCAAAGTGTGTGGCTGTGTTTACAAACAGATGTGGCATCGCTAGGACCCTCATTCCCTAAGGAGAGCCTCATACAGATACTGCAAGAAACCATTTGGCCTGGAATGCACATATGATATCTTTCTCTTTTCACTGGCAGCAGATTTACCCACCTAATTATATTTGGCAGAGGCTAATATTAAAATTCATCTGCATTCCCTTGAACAGCTGCTGTCAGAAGGTTGCGGACTCAAACATCTTGGCAAGCAATGCTGAGACTAAAATATTTGCAGCAGATAATCTGTACGTGGACAATTGAGAAAGGACCGTGGATATGTCAGGGCGAGCCTCCCGACTCCAGCAAGGAAGCTCTGGCTTGTGTTAAATCTTACGTTGTATTCACTGAGAACTTGCCAGGTAACTAGGCTAAGAGAGGGGTCTGCCATGCATTTGAAGCGTTAGTAATTTCTGGTGTTCAGTGGGGCCGATTTAGTTGTAATTGTGTTTCAGATTTGTCCCTTCTTTCCAAGTCTCATGCACACCAGGCCTTTCTGGATTGTGTTAAGAGAAGCTGGCATTTGTTAGTATTGTCCCAGGTTTGGATTGTCACCTAAATGTCAACTCCCCGCTTCCCCAGGGCACTTCCCAGTCTCCATCAAGGCAGAAGGTATGGCATATTCAAGATATAGGCACGCTTCCTGTGCCCACCCATAGAATGTGCTGCGTTTCAGCGGGCCTGGTGGAATCTCTGCTCTTTGCACGTATGGGAAGTGCTAGGCATCGGGCACCCTGGGAGCAGAAGCCTAGAGGGCCCCAGAGCTCATGAAACTTGCTTTCTGGCTGTGCAGAGGTGGAGGCTCCTGTGAAGCAATCAGAAGGTCCCAGATAGGACTGTACAGAATAAAGTGCTAGACTGGGCAGCGGGAGACAGCACCTTGCCAGCTCTGGATGCATTCGGGCAAATTAGAAAAAAGTGGCCCCTCCTGAAGACACATTTCTGCCCTCTGTCCAAAGGATGTCACAAGCAACACACGTATCTAGAGTGTGGGTCACGTGGGTGGCACCCCTGTGGTTGTACAGTGCACAGCCTGCTTCTCGGAGCTGGTCTCCCAGTGACCCCAAGTGACTCCAGACCAAGGGGAAGAGCCCTGAGGAGCTCACCCGACGGGACTGTGAGGAGGGCGGGTCTGTTTTATTTCACGGGCCTTCTTCTGCTGTTTGGGTGGTGCCAGCTGTCAGCAGCTTGGGCTGGGTGGGCCGTGCCATCCCGCTCTCTGGGTCACTGCCATTTGCCAGAGTAAACAGTCCCGAGTGACTGTGGCTCTCACAGCAGGCGGTCCCCAAGGAGCCTCCCATTGGGCCCACGAGGAGGTGGGGAGGGGCGTCTAGACCCACGATCAAAGTTGTCACCATTCAGGTATTTCCTCACTCTCTCCTTTCTCTCTCTCTTCCTCCCCACCCCTCCCTTTTTTTTTAAACTGGGGGAGGGGAGAGGGAAGAGACTGTCTTTGATCTCAGCGGAGGAAAAAAGTCTGTTCTGTTCAGGCTTTTGGCTAACACAACAAACAGTGTTTAAAATTTAACTTTGCTTAATTAATTAGTAATTCTGTTTAATGCTGTCTGATCTCCCTCCAAAAGGTATTTTGAAGCTTGAGAAGGGAACATCAAAGGGAGCTGGGTGAAGATGGTCAAGTAATGCATTTAATCTGGCAGTTGCTGGGGGTGGAGAGCTGCCAGGCTGGGAGCTAATAGGGAGAGAACCGTCATTTGGTAAACACGGCAAGCCGACTCCTTGACTCCTCATGGCTGTGGTGTGAGGGGGAACAGGGAGCAGATTCCAAAGAGAAGGAGCTCCACAAACCACTACCACCCCCCAGATTCATATGGGCTGACAATAGGCTTTAAGAAAGCAGAGCTGATAGTTTCTTTCTTCCATGGTCACTGTACGGTTGGGCAGGTTGTGCACTGCACAAGGGTTTCCAGCCAAGTAGGCAAGTAATAGGTGAAATTGTCTGTGCCCTGCTCATCAAGCACATATCCTGGTGGAGGTGGAGGGTGGCACACACCTAAAGCGGCGATTGATCCACAGACTTTTTCATGAAAGGCCAAACAGTATGTATTTTAGGTTTTGTGGGCTCTGTTGCGACAGTTCAACTCTGCTGTCATACACTGAAAGAAGCCATGGACAATGCAAATGAGCATGACCGACTCTCAATAAAACTTTATTGACAAAAACAGGCAGGGGGCCAGGTTTGGTTCACTGAGTGTAGTTTGCCACCTCCTGCTCTCAGTCACCCAAAAGTGCTCCTTAGGCAAGTGAAAGTCCTTTTTTCCCACCTGGTTCCCTGCCTTCCTTTTTTCTTCTAAATGAGCAGTCTCCCCTACAGTTCCTCAGACTTTCAACTGAAGAGTGATCAGCACCTCCTGAAATTAGGTCCCCAGAAGATCATTTCCCAGGGGGAAGAATGGCTGAGCTAAACAGGAATTGGAGACAGAGAATGGACTCAGACTGTGGTGCCAAAGCTGGTCTCAACAGAAATAGCATCACTGTAATCCCCCTTGGCGGGCCTGGGCGGCCTGCGGCGAGCACCAGTCCCCATCCCCGTCTCCCACCTCCAGTGAGCCTGTACTCATTGATGGCTGGAGAGTGGTTTCTTTTGCACAGGGCTCGCTGGGGGCCGTGGTAGCTTGACTTAATTTGGTTTCAGAGAGTTCGTATGTGGAGGAGGCCTGGCCCTTGACCCTGGCATTGGAGTCTTTGTGGCCGGTTCTCTGCCACCTGTTCTACCTACTGGGCAAGGGACAGTAAGAGGGTGAATGACCTCCTTTGGTGGGGATAGAGAGTGCTGACTGTCCTCGTTCCTGACCCCCACAGCCCCAGGGCAGCACGGATCACAGGCCCCATGCTGGGAGGGGCCCCTGGCAGGTTCACTGACCGCTGGCTGACCTGTGGATGTCCAGGTGTCTTTCTGAGCTGGGATGGGATGAGGGAGCCATTGGTGAAGAGAGGACAATCCGGGCCACACTGGTTTTTGGAGAAGATGTATGAGGGGTTGAGGGAGATGTTTTCCAGCCCCTCAGGTGAGGAGAAAGGAAGGAAGAGGGGAGGACCTGAGGGCAGACAGGCTGTCCGTGCATGGCGGGGGAAGAGTGCTCCAGAGAAGGAGAGAGCAGGGACAGAGGTTCCTTTTCTTTGGATTTTATCAAGTGGAACATGAAAGGCAACATTGAACCTGAAGGTGCTTTTCTGATAGCTTCCCTTTGAACTTGAAGTTTGGTTTCGATAAGCCTGGCCAGCTCGCATCTCCAGCCAGGACCTCTGCAGAGAGATGCAGTGGCTTTGAAGATGGAGCTGGGCTTTGTTTTTCTTTCTTCTTTTTCTTTTTTCCCCCTGCCTGGGAGGGGTGGTAGAGGCTGCTGCAGGCGGTGATATTACTCTGGTTTTTCCAGTGGGGCAGTCAGGGGTCAAGGGGGACGCTTGGGATCTGAGCTGTGAGCTGGGACCACAGCCCATCAACATCCTTGGCAAAGCCAGCATCTCTCGAGCACTTACTGTGTTTCGGCCACTGTGTTCAGTAAGCACTCTCCTCATTGTCCTCTCCCGACAACCCTGTGAAGGTGAGGCCATCATACTCCCATTTTACAGATGAGGGGCCTGAGGTCCAGAGGAGTCAAGGGCCATGTCCAAAGCTGCCCATGCAGGCCGTATGTATTTGATATGCTTTTGTGTCTATTGCGTTCCTGAAGCCTCAGTTTTGACAAAACTTAGCTGCTAACTGCCCTGTTCCCAGGAGTCAGTGCAGTGGGGCTGTCGGTCCCCTGACTGTCACCACTCCGGCTGGGCCTAGTGTGCTGGGGTCTTAGCCCTTTCTGAACAGAGCTTGTTGCATCCACACAAGAATCCTCTGGGGGAGGGGTTGGTAGTTTCTTCATTTTACAGTTGGGGAAAATTGAGACATCTAGAGAAGGTACGTGACCCACCCAGGGTGACACAGTGCCGGAGAACAGAACCCAGGTGGAGACGACCACTGCCCTGGCTGGCCGGCCTCCGTTAGACAGAGAGAGGCAGGCTGAGAGAGGCACCGAGTCTCCCGCTAGTGGACTGACTGTAAGCATGATTCAGGCTACCTGGGTTCAAATCCCAGCTCTGTCATTTACTAGTGAGGCACTTATCCTCTCTGAGCCTCAGTTTTCCCATCTGGAAAATGGAGCTAACTGCCTCACAGGGCTGCATGAGGATAGAGTTGGTAAACAGCAAGTGCTTAGTCATTGCTGCCTCATCTTTCCATACAGCGGCGCCAAGGCACAAGAGCACCAGGGGAAGTGCCTTAGCTAACTGCAGAGGAGAGAGCTCCCATCCCACAGGACAGGAGCAGGGCAGGAGAGCTGAGGCCTGGGCCCACTGGGGGCGTCCCCACTCCGCCTGGCCCAGGGACTGCCCTTGGGCCCTTGCTTGCAAAGCTGGGGTGGGTGAGTGTGGTGGGAGTGTGGTATCGGAGAGACACAAAGGCCCATCTAGTTGCCTGGCCTCATTTTTCCAGGCTGCTGACTTCCCGAGAAAGTCCTGTCTTGCCTTCCTCTCTGACTGGGGAATCTCAGCTCCTCACATGACCCCCCCAACCAACCTTGGTCAGGGTGGAGGGGGCAGGGTCCCTTCTTGGAGTAGGAGCCAGCCTGTTTCTTCACCTTCAAAACAGGACAACACATTTATTACCCCAGGCAACAAAGGGAATTGGATGAGAGAAGCTGTGAGCGTGGCCTGGAAAGGATGTCCCCGGCAAATCCCAGCCCCTCTATCAGACGAGATGAAACAGGCAGAAAAGGCTTATGGGCCATTCCAAGAACTGATGGCACTTTGTAGTCTGGGTTCTAGGTCAAGGACGATGGTGCTACCCTGAGCTGGTGTCCTCAGGAAAATAGTGTCGGTAGGTCCTAGAATTTCACAGTCACCCTCCCATAGCTCCTGGAAGGCCACACATAGGACTGTGACCTTTGGCAGAGAGGGAAGGACCTGGGGTGACCAGAGAGGCCAAATACAAGGTTCAGGATGAGTGTGTTCCCTGAAGATGCCTTTTGTGTGTGTGTGAGTATGCGTGCATGTGTGAGTGTGCATATGTGTGTGAGCAGGTGTGATGCATGAGTGTACATATGTGTGCATGTGTGTGTACATGTGTATGTGTGTGCATGTGTGCTTGTGCATATGTGTATGTGTACCAGTGCATGTGTGCACACCTTTGCCAACCCAGTTGAACTCTGTTACTGGCACTCCTCCTGGCCGTCCACCAAGGTGTGTATCCTGTGCCCAGGTGGGTGGCACCTTTGGGGAGGCCAAAATGTCAGCACAGAAGGCAGTGGGACTGCAGACTGTGAAGTTCCAGCCCCCTCGCGGGGCTCCAGAAGCACTCCTCCACTCTCGGCCATCTGCCCTCCGGCCCGACACTGCTCTGGGTGGCTTAGTGCCTCTGCGGCGTAGAAGTCGAAGGCTGGTGTGGGGGGCATCTCACCCTGTGGTGGGGGTCGCCCCAGGCGCCAGAGTAGTGTGATGTTGACCCCAGCAAATAGGCAGGGCAGAATCCGGTCCAGCCCCGCTGGTGAGAATGTCCAGGCCAGGCCCCGAGGACGAAGGTGCAGCGAGCATGGTGGCCCTGCATCTGGACCCCACTCCTCACGTCCCCTCACTTGTCTCACCAACAGTGGCCCTGCCTCCTGAGAAGACCGACGGGCTGGGCAGTGGAGATGAGAAGAAGATGGAGCGAGTGAGCCAACCCTGCCCGGGCTCCAAGAAGCAGCTGAAGTTTGAAGTAAGTTTCCTTTCGGTGCTGGGTCCTGGGTTTTCTCGGCTTGGTGCTTTGGGAGGAGGGAAGCTGGGGTTCTTCCAGACAGGGAGGCCCCTCCCCTGCACGAACAGTGCCTTCTGTGGGATGTTCCTCCTGCCACATCTGGGGCCTTCCTGGCATGGGGCAGACCCCGGGAGCTTACCGCTTCCCGCCCCTCAGCCCGGCCCCAGTCCTTCCACGCGGGGTGTGCCCAGCAGCCTGGGAGGGGGCATGAGAATGGTTGAGGGAGGCAGGACTCTGGCCCTGCTGCTGCTATCGCCTCTCTGGGCCTCAGTTTCCTTGGTGAAAACTTCCCTTTCAACTCTTGAGGCTGTTCTGGGGAGCCTGTGGGGGCTCTCAGGTGGGATGGACGAGCAGGAGGCACAGGCAGGCCCCTGATGCTCGCAGGGCCTCAGCTTCCCCATGTGGTCAACACCAGGGATGTGCCTCCCAGAGCTCACAGTCTGTCTGTTCCCCACCACCTGACAGTGTAGCACGCTCCTGCGCATTCAACACAGTCCCTGGCACTGAGAGCCAGGCCCAGGCCCGCTGCATGGAACTCGCCGCTGCTCTGCCCTCCTTGCTCCCTCCCTCCTTCCCTCTGCCTTCCTGAGACCACCAGGGCATAGCTCTAGAGTCAGCAGGCCTGGGTCCAAATCCTGGCTGTACACTTAGTAGCTGTGTGACTTTGGGGCCGGTTCCCTCAAGTCTCAATGGCCTCACGTGCCTCGCCTGTAAGATGGGGGTAGTAGTGATGTCTGTCACATTGGGCTGTGGTCAGCATCATGAGTTCATGCGTCTAAAGTGCTTAAGAGGATGTCCCTCTTCCTGACCAATGTTGATTAGTACCGGCTAATTGCCAGGGGACCCAGCTTAGACTGGGTGTGGTTCCTGCCCTCAAGGAGTGCACAGTGTGACAAGGGGACAGTTGAGTGCCCTGGACCCAATGGCTGTACAGTTGGTGATGTGATGAGGTCCGGGAGCCTGGGGTGGGGTCAGGCAGTGGGGTGTGGGGGAACGGACACTTGGCATCTCCAGGCTCTGTGCAGTGCCTGGAGGAGGGAGCCAAGGCTGTGGATGGAGGTTGAGGAGGTGGGTGAGGCTCAGAGCGTAGGGGGAGGAGTTGGGAGAGAGGCGCACAGAGGAGCCTTTGGTGTGAGAAGGGCCTTTCTGGCAGAGGGGACTGCAGGAGCAAAGGCCTGGGGCTGAAGTCCCAGCGTGCTGTGTGGGGGCAGTGAGTGGCGTGGTGTGGCCTGTGCTGGATGGTGTGGCATGAAGGAGATGGCCTGTGTGCAGGGACCCTGGTGACTGATCTTACCCCCTTTCCAGTGTCATCTCCCCGCCATGCCCCACTATCCTGCACAGCCCACACCACGCAGCGTGTTCTCCAGCCTCCAGGAGGCTTGAAGCCTTGCCTGGGGAGGACAGGCAGCGTCTAGGAGGAGTTAGGGCTGCCAGCTTCTTCCTGGAACCCAGTCCCGTCCTGAGCCCACCCGGGTCCTTGTAGGGTCTTCTGGGGGCTTGGCAAATTCCAGGGCCGAACTCAGCGGCAGAAGGAAGCCCAGGCCCAGGCATCCTGCCTCCCTAGAAGCCCAAGTGTGCTTGCTTCTGGAGGAGCAGGAGCTGTGGGCCACGGGCAGGACTCGCCTGAGAAGCCCCGTGGAGTGTGGGGAGGCCTGGGAGACCTGCATCTGACAGGTGGGGCAGGTGGCCATAGTTACTCAACTCATGTTTCTGAAGCTCAGGCCCAAAGTGTCGTTGAAACAGCCAAATGCTACGTATCTGTGTGTGTGTGTGTGTGTGTGTGTGTGTGTGTGTGTGTGTGTACAGGCATGTGTGTGTAGGGTGCGCACGTATAGGGGTGTGCCTGTGTAGGTGTGTGTGTGTATGTGTGTGTGTGTAGGTGTGAGTATGCAGGCATGTATGTCATGGCGCATGAAACAGTGCCTCGGAGAGCAGCGAGGGCCCTTGGCAGGTATCAGATGGGTGTGGCCTAGGCAAGGTTGGCTTTGAACTCAGCGTGGGAGCCCAAGAATTGCTGGAGGGAAACAGCTTGGAGCTGCTGCAGCCGGGACCAGGACACCGTGCTGGGGCTCACTCCCCTAGCGTCCACAGGCAGGTGTCTTCCGCTCTTCTTCCTCCTGCCAGGCCAGCCTGGTGCCACCTTCCTGATGGTGGAAGGAGAGGTGGAGTTTGGCAAGCCATGGAGCAGCATGGTCTTGTTTCCATAAATCTTGTGGATCTGAAAGGCCACTCGTGGAACCTTTTCCTGCTGAACAGCATGCTCCCTAGGACTGTCCATCTGACGCTCAGCTAGCCTCTGTGCTCAGCCTTCCGGCGACGAGCTCACCCTTTCCCAGCTCACATTCCCTGGGGTCAGACACTTTAGGTTGCTGAAAATAATAGTAATGAAATGATTGTTTCATTGATTATTGATTGAAATAATTATTTCAATGACTGTTTATCATTACAGCAGAATTAACAGCTACTACCATGGATTGAGCTTTTCTATGTGCCAGGCAGTGCTCCAAGCACAGGTGTAAATGACCCCAGCATGTATACTCCACTTCCTGTTTCCGTTCTCCTAAGCAGACCTGGCCACATGGCCCTGGGAGCAGGCAGTGTATAGGGGAGGCGGTCCCGCGGTGCAGGTGTGAAGAAAGAGGGAAGCCAGCGAAGGCTGGGTTTGCTCGTGGGCTCTGCCAGCTGGAGAACCTCCTAGGACCCATGTAAGCATGCGCTCAGATGTGTCCCACGGAGGGGTGAGGAGGTTTGGCATTTCCACTGCCTCCTGTCCCTCCCTTGTTTGGTCTCCTCTGGGCATTCCTTCTGAGACTCTTCAGGGCTGCCCTGAGACAGAAAAGGGCACCTGAGGCGGGAGGTCAGGCACTGTCCCCACCACAGCTGCAGGGAAACAGCCAGGCTGAGGGCGTGTTGGGGGCCATGTCATCTTCCCAGCAAACTTATCGGAGAGAGTCCGTCGTTTTCCACAATTTATACCAGGAGAAACTGAGGCACAGTGGAGGGCAGCGACATGGCCAGGGTCACACAGCTGTGGAGGGCCTTGTAGGGGCTGGGGCCGGGCCTGACCAACATCCGAGCCCCTCATGCACGTGCTCACCTACCCCGGGGTCCGGCTGGAGCTTCCAAGTTGCCGCTCCTTTGCCTTCTAGTTGCTTCTTGCCCTTGGTGCAAATTCAGCTTTTCTGAGGCCACAGAGCCTCTTCTCAGACTGCCCTGAGTTTCCTTTGTCTTTGAAGACCCACAGACTGCCAGGCACCCCTGCAGGCGTCCCTCCCCGGGCCAAACTACCCCTGCCCAGCCCCTGGCTGCCTTCCTGGGCCAGTTCTGTCTTGGCCAAGGTACTCCCTGTCCACTCCAGGTCTGGGGAGAGCAGAGGGCAGGTGGCTGCCCCTTGGCCTGGCCTCTGGGCTCATACCTCCACCACCCAGTCAGCATTGCCACAGATAGGGGACCAGCCCCGCCCATCTCTCTGCATCCAGGAGCTCCAGTGTGACGTGTCCGTGGAGGAGGACAGCCGGCAGGAGTGGACCTTCACCCTGTACGACTTTGACAACAATGGCAAGGTCACCCGAGAGGTGAGTGCACCTGCCTGGCCTCTTGCCATGTATCATGCCCGTGGACACAGGGCCTGGGCACAGCTCCCCGCCACTGCCTCTTCTCACCCCTGCATCGGTCCTGCCCCTCAGGGAAGGCTGTAACAGCCGGGGAGTTGCTGGGAGTGCCCGTGAGATTGGGAGGGGTATCCCAGAGCTGCTGGCAAGTGCGAAGAGAGGACAGGGAGGGAGGGCAGCTCCCCTGCCCTCAGCTTAGGCGCTGCTCCTCCTGGAGAAGGAGCGGGGGCAGGTACAGAGCCCCAGGGCCTCCCGAGAGAAAGACCCCAGGCCTCAACTGAGTCCTGTCCTGCTTCTTTCCACATTCCCAGAGCTTGGGGGGACAGGGCTGGGACCACCGCAGGCTACCTCCCTCACTCAGCCATGCTGCCCAGGAGCTTGGCGGTGGGTGCACACAGAGGCCACACCGCACCTCGCTTTAGGCTACAGGAATGAGCACCGCCAGTGCTGAGGGCCCGCCAGCAGCTCTGCGGTCACAGCTCTGGTCATGGCCTCACCCCAAACCCCTTCTTCCTCGTCCCTCCGCAGGCTGCTCCCTCTTCAGGGCCCTCCTCCCGCAGCTGCCTCCTTCCTGCCTGTGTCTTTGCACACTGAGCACGAGTGTGTGCATCTACAGGGTCCTAGGTACTAAGCACAAGGATACAGCAGGGAACCACACAGACAAGCTCCTCACCCTGGGGCTTTGACATCCTGACAAAAGGCAGATCCAAACAGCTGTACGATAACTGAGCGGCGATGTGTTCAGTGAAAAAAATAAACAGGGTGTTGTGACAGAGACTGGCTGGAGGGTCCAGGGGAGGCCTCCTGGAGGAGACGGCAAGGGAGCTGAGCCACACGGCATGCACAGCCTTGGGGGCTCCTGGGCAGACCGAGGCCAGGGGCTCAGGGTGTTTAAGGAACTGAAGGAGACAGCTGTGGTGGCCGGTCGGCAGGAGAGACAGCTGTGACTGGGGACCCGGCAGGGCCAGTCTTCTGGCAGGCAACCTGGATTTGATTTCAGGTCCTGAGGGCACTGCTGGGGGGTTGGTATCCTTCCTTCTGCTTCCTCATCCCTTTTCCTCCCTGTCCCTCTCTGACGACCTCTCCCTCCCCGAGAGGCCCCCATCTGCAGGTGTGGGACCTGTTACAGGTCTGAGGTTGCGTGTGTCTGCACGTCGGCCCAGGATGACACGCCTGGGCTCCTCCTGCTTCTTGTCCAGCATGCCTCCTGTTTCCAGAAAGGATTGAGGCTTTGTTGCCTGCTCTCCTCATCCCGGGCCCTGGCAGAGTGTTTTCTTCCCTGTGATAGTGCAGGAGAAATTCACCTTTATGCTGCCAGATGGGAGTTCTGTGTTAACAAGGTCACCTCCTCCTCAGGCTGTGGTTTAGGGGCTGTTCCAACAGGCTGGAGGAGGAAGTTGTGACTTTTAAGTACTCAGGACTCTTTGACATATAAGTGACAGAATACATGCTACAACTGCTGTATCCAAAAAAAAAAAAAAAAAAAAAAAAGGAATAGATTAGATTGGCTCATGTAACTGAAATTTGGTTTGGGGTCTGACTTCAGGCATGGCTTGACCCAGAGGCTCAGTGGCTTCAGGACTAGTATTCATCACGGCTCTATTTCCTCAGCTCCATTTCCCTTCTTGTGAGGCAGACTCTCCCCTTGGCAGCAGCAAGATGACTGCTGACAGCTTCAACCTGCACCCTCCTTCGCTGCCTTGGGAATGAGAGGGAGGCCTGGCCCTGGGGAAAGCGTTCCCTGGGTCATGTCTTCTTCCTGCTGAGGAGCCAGGGGGTGGTTTTGAGTGGAGGGAGGACCGCCTGGTGTCTCCCTGGTCCATTTTTAGCCCTGATGCCATTCCTCAAATCTGGCTGTAAATACGGTTCCTCTCCACACCTTCTGAGTGCCAGGGCAGATGGGCTCCCACCTCACGGCATCTGCAGCCCGGAGCCCGGGTGTGGGCCAGCTTTCCACTCAGAAAGAAGTACCTGCTTCTCCTTCAGGCGTTTGTTCATGTGGGAAATACTGAGCACACTGATTGCTGGGTGTCTGGCCCTGTGTAGTCAGTGGGGTTGATTTTCAACCTAGAATTGCCAAAGCACACAGGCTCCGAGACCCTCAGTCTGCTGGGACCCTCAACCCTGATCACACACCAGGGCCCCAGGTCCTCTAAGGTATCAGAAATCTGGGGGATGAAGTGAGTGACCCTCAGCCGCCTCATCTGTGTAATGAAGCCTCCGTCATGGGCTGCCCAAGATAGACAGAGTGAGCAAACAGGGCCTTACGGAGAAGCCGGAGGGAAGGAAAGGAGGAAGGAGAGCCCTCTGCGGGCCTCGCAGGAAGAGGTGGGATCGCTGAGCAAGCCAGATAGGGAGTGCCTGGAGCCTGGGTCTCAAACTGGTGGCTCCCACAATTCCAGTCTGGCCCCCAGATGCTCTGCTCTGGTCCCCCAAAGGGTTTTGTTAAATGTCAGTTGCCAATATCAGTGATTCTGAAGATGTAACAGAAAATCCTGGATTTCTGGCTTTTCTGTGTGACTCCCCCCTCCCCCTGCATTGTTAAAGGGCAGGTCAGCTGAGCTGTGTGGCTGCACCTCCTAGGACAGGGCCAGCACCTCTGTCACCCCTACCATGTTGGGCCACCCACCCACCCATGCCTGGCTGGGGCTGCGCTGGGGTTGCCTCAGCCACTTCAGCCTGCGGGACTTATAGGCAGGAGGTGGAGGATGGTGGGGCAGGTAACTGACCACGGATGGGCCTGATCGATAGAGAAACAGTGTCTTCTCCAGAGGTTTCCAATGCCATTTAAAGCAGGACGTTACCCCCTCACCGCCACCAGACAAGTGACCGCAGCAGGTACCCAGAAAGAAAGGGCCTAGTGAGGGGAATCCGTGCCCTCCAGCCCCAATTAGAAGGGCTGTGGGACACCCAGGGAACATTGTGTAGACACCCCTGTTCTGGTTGAGGGGTACTTGAGGCTCAGAGAGGAGATAAGATTCAGTCAAGTTCTCACAGATTAGTTTGTCTTTTAGGACGGTCTCAGCCAACTCAAGTTGCCATAACAAAATACCACAGACTGGGTGGCTTAGAGAGCAGAAATTTGTTCCTCACAGTTCTGAAGGCTGGAAGTCCTCCAAGGTGCCACCTGCTTCAGTTCCTGTTGAGGGCTCGCTTCCTGGCTTGCAGACGGCCACCTTCTCACTGTGTCCTCATGTGGTAGAGAGAGAGACTTCTTCTGGTGTCTCTTCCTTTTTTTTTTTTTTTTTTTTTTTTTTACAAGAGATGGAATCTTGCACTGTTGCCCAGGCTGGAGTGCAGTGGTACTCTCATGGCTAACTGCAGCCTCAAACTTCTAAGCTCAAGTGATTCTCCCACCTCAGCCTCCCAAGTAGCTGGGACTACAGCTGTGCACCACCACACATGCCTATTTTTCAAAAAAATTTTTGTAGAGAATGTTATGTTGCCTAGGCTGGTCTTGAACTTCTGGGCTGAAGTGATCCTCCCACCTTAGCCTCCCAAAGTGCTGGGAATTCAGGTGTGAGCCATATCCCTAGCCTCTCCTCTCCTTCTAAGGGCCCTGATCCTATCACAATCCCACCTTCATGACCTCGTTTAAGCCTAATTATCTCCTTCCTCCAAATACAGTCACAGTGGGATTTAGGGCTTCAACCTATGGACTTGCAGGTGAATGGGGAGCCACAATTCAGCCCATAGCAGGGACACGCCTCCCTTTCCATTTTTCATTTCAAACCCGAAGCAGATGCTGTTGATGTCCCCACCTAGTTTTCCCTGGGCCTACCTCGAAGTTCACCTGCTGCCATGGTAGATGGTGCCCACTGTAAGAGCCTTCTCAGGTACAGGGAGCTGGCTTGGCCCTTGCAGGGGAGCCCAAAAGCACAAGGGAGGGTGGGGCACAGTGGCTTATGGCTCATGCCTGTAATCCCAGCACTTAGGGAGGCTGAGGCAGGAGAATCACTTGAGACCGGGAGTTTGAGGCTTCAGTGAGCCATGATCACACCCCTGCATTCCCACCTGGGTGACAGAGTGAGAACGCATCTCAAACAAAAATCCAAAATACAGGGAATGTAGCATCCTTGGGGAGCTCTCAGGCAGTGAGGAACGAGAGTCCATTCCTAACCCCCCCTCTGTCTGAATGAGGCTGTTCCAAGATGGACTCTACAGTCTCCCTCAAGGGCCCAAGTGCGACTGAGCCCCAGTTGCCCCTGGCTGTAACCTGCTCTTTTTCTTTTCTCTTGCGGGTTTTTCCTCTTCTCTCTCCCTGCTCCCTCACTTCTGCTTCCTAGGATCTCCTCCCAAATGAACCTCAGACATCCAGGTTTTTGCCTTAGGCTCTGCTATGGGGCAGCCGGAGGGATTCAGGCCTGCAGCAGCCACCAGGCCCTCTAGTTTCTATTTTCAAGACCCTGTGACTGCAACCCCGCATGGGTTTCCGCTTCCCTCCCATTCAGGACATCACCAGCTTGCTGCACACCATCTATGAGGTGGTGGACTCCTCCGTCAACCACTCCCCAACATCGAGCAAGATGCTGCGGGTGAAGCTCACTGTGGCCCCCGATGGCAGCCAGAGCAAGAGGAGCGTCCTTGTCAATCAGGCCGGTGAGGGGCTGCAGGGCTGAGCCTGGGAAACAAGGTCCTCCCATCTCTCAGGAAGGACCAGCCCCTGCCTGGAAGGGCCAGCTCCCTCCCTGTGGGCTTTCTGGGGCAGCTGCTTTGTGGACAGGTGGGGTTCAAAAGGGTCCTTGAAGTGGTAGGAGGAAGGGTGGGAAGAGGAGGGAAGGGATTCCGGGTTAGAGGCCTTGCATAGGCAGAGCCATGCAGCTGGAGCAAATGCTGGTGTTGTGGGCAGCATGGCATCTGCAAGCCTTGAGGCCAGCCGGGAGGAGGTGAGGTTGGAGGGGGAGTCTGGGGAGGAGGTGAGGCTGGTGGGGGAGGAGGTGAGGCCAGCCGGGAGGAGGTGAGGCTGGAGGTGGAGGAGGTGAGGCCAGCCGGGAGGAGGTGAGGCCAGCTGGTAGGAGGTGAGGCTGGTGGGGGAAGAGGTGAGGCCAGCCGGGAGGAGATGAGGCTGGAGGGGGAGGAGGTGAGGCTGGAGGGGGAGTCTGAGGAGGAGGTGAGGCTAGATGGGGACATGACCTGGGCAGATAGCTATGAGAGCTCTTTATTTAGCCCCAGCTCGGGGAACCCTCTCACAGTGGCCTTGCAAAGCAGCTGCATATCAGGCAGCCCCCGGGCAGGGTGGGAACAGGCAGCTCACCTGGTGTCCCTTGTGCTTCTCGGCCGGACTCAGACCTGCAGAGCACGAGGCCCCGAGCAGAGACCAAGCCCGCTGAGGAGCTGCGGAGCTGGGAGAAGAAGCAGCGAGCCCCACTCAGGTACGTGGACATGGTGCACGTGAGCATATGTTGAGCACCGGCTGTGTACCTGGATCTGGATGTACACAGCCTGAGTCCTCCGGCTGTGTACCTGGATATGGAGGACTCAGAGCAGGAAGTTTGGCTGTGGTCTGTGTTCTCTTCAGGGAGCCAACACTTTTGATGCAGAGTCATAAATCAAACAAAAACCTTAACAAATAACTACATCCTTTTATGCAACACACCTTGGACAGACAGGAGTGGAGTCGAGCATTTGCTGGGCTTTGGCAGGGCTCCCAGTGGCGCATCAGGCTCTGAAGCATTGCTGTTTCTGCTGGGAGATGATTGGATATTCACACTAAGTGAGATAAACACCTTAAACACCTTCCCATCCCTTTAGGGTGGGCTTGGCTTCCACGTGGGTTATGAAAAGTCTTCGTTTTCAGGCTTTTTGGATTTCAGAATTGTGGATAAGGAATTATTAGGCTGCAGTTACCTTTCACCTGTTATTTCTTCAACTGCAAGGGAGGAAGGGAGGAAAGGAAAGAGATCATTTAAAGAAAAGGCATTGAGTAAACAACAGTAACATGGCGGGCATGAAGCTGTGTTAACCTCTAGCGTGCAAACGGTAAGGGAATGACTGGAGCGGAATTAGTACTCGCTTAGGGGAAAGAAAAAACATAGCTCAAGCAGGGTCACAGCCAGATGTGGGGACAGGGCTGAGAATCAGAGGGACCCAGGCTGGCTGGAGATCCTGGGGGAAGGTGGTGCTGTGGTGTGTGGGAAGGAACCAGGATGGGAGCAGCTCGCAGAGGTCCTTGGAGGAGAGGGCTGGGGAGCCCCAAGCCCTGCAGGGAAAAAAAGAGCCTCTGACAGCATCTCTCCCCACCCCTCCATACACACTGTCTTAGTCACACACACATGCATGTGCGCACACACACGCACACACACACATACGCACACACACACATACGCACGCGCACACGCACATACACACACACACACACACACACACACACACACACACACACACACACA
>NW_022437030.1:3812536-4001105 GCF_009761245.1 Sapajus apella
CACACACACACACACACACACACACACACACACACACACACACACACTTGAGAGGCCCATCCTGGGCTGTAGGGCCGGTCATGGGGTCTGCCAGGCCCAATTCCAACAGTATGAGGGACTTCTGCTGCCTGCAGCCCCTGGGGAACCAGGCCGGGGTTTAGGCCACCTACCTGTAGCAGGCTTGAAGCCTGGCACTGGGGGATTCTTAGAAGTTGACCAATAACCTCTCACATTTGCTTTGAACTTGTTCAAAGCCAACCCCTGTCCACTCCTCCTAGAAACTGCAAGGAAGTCGGGCCATGGGCTGTGGTCTGTCTCTCCATCAGCAGGAAAGGAAACGGAGGCACAGTTCACAGGGAGGACTGTTCCTCCCCACTCTCTCCCAAGGCCAAGAAGGAAATGAATGAAGGGTCCAGAGTTTGTTCTGGGGGCTTCCCAGTAGCCTATGCAGCTGCCCCCACCTGGTGTTCAATGTCACCCCACTCACGTGCCTTCCCTGCCATATAGGTTCCAGGGTGACAGCCGCCTGGAGCAGTCTGGCTGCTACCACCATTGCGTGGATGAGAACATCGAGAGGAGAAACCACTACTTAGATCTCGCCGGGATAGAAAACTACACCTCCCAGTTTGGGCCTGGTAAGGGACTTGAGCCATGAGGGTGGGCGTGGCTGGATGGGCCACGTGGGCAGTGTTCACTGCTACCCCAGGCCTGGGGAAGACAGCATTACACGGCAGGTCAAAGGCTCTTCTTAGAGAAAGTGAAGTTAAAAACGGTTTCAAAATTAATATGCACAAAATTGAGCAAAATCAAATAGTATCTAAGGGCTTGGCACCCAATGACAAACAACAGTTCTGTGCCCCATCCCTGCCCACCCAAGCCCTGTTCCCCTCCCTAGGCAGCTACTTTGACCCTTCTTGGCTGTTTCTTCCAGCAAGAGCCTCGGTTTCCCTGCGTACAACGTGGCTGTGTCTTTATCAGCCTTGACATATGTTGACTTCTTGCTCAGTTTCACTCCCACAACTTCCTTCTCTCTTTCTTTTAATAGGTTTAATTCCTCTGTGAGTTACTTCTGTATGTTTTCAGCAATATGCGTAAGAGTTCTTTCTTGCCCCAGTGACCATAGACAGTTTTCAGGGTCTCTGCTGCCATCTCTCTTTCTCGTCTCTCTCTCGAAGAGTATTTTTGAAGACCTACCAAAGACCCGGTTCTTCCCACTTAGCAGATGGGAAAGTTCCATTTCAGAGTTTTCCTGCAAAGCAGTGAGGGACAGTCAGGATACTGGGGAGTAGCTCTGATCAAGAATATTTGCATTTTTTAGTCTTGGAGAACTTGGGGGGGGTGATGTTTGGGGTACAGCACAAGACCCCAGCAAACCGTAGGTGCTCATTAAATGTCTGTTGAATTGGTTCCTAGGCTCCCCTTCTGTGGCCCAGAAGTCAGAACTGCCCCCCCGCACCTCCAACCCCACTCGATCTCGCTCCCATGAGCCGGAAGCCATCCACGTCCCACACCGAAAGCCCCAAGGCGCGGACCCAGGATCCTTCCACTTCCTTGACACCCCAATTGCCAAGGTCTCGGAGCTCCAGCAACGGCTCCGGGGCACACAGGACGGGAGCAAGCACTTTGTGAGGTCCCCCAAGGCCCAGGGCAAGAGCGTGAGTGTGGGCCACGTGGCCAGAGGGGCAAGAAACAAACCCCCTCTGGGACCCGCTGTCCCTGCGGTGTCCCCCTCCGCCCACCTGGCCGCCAGCCCAGCCCTCCTCCCCTCCCTGGCCCCCCTCGGGCACAAGAAGCACAAGCACCGAGCCAAGGAAAGCCTGCAGGGCTGCCGGGGCCTGCAGGCACCGCTGGCCCCAGGCGGCCCCGTCCTGGGGCGGGAGCACCTGCGGGAGCTGCCTGCCGTGGTGGTGTACGAGAGCCAGGCCGGGCAGCCCGTCCAGAGACACGAGCACCACCACCACCATGAACACCACCACCATTACCACCACTTCTACCAGACATAGAGCCCCTCCCCAGGTCCCCACCCTGCCATATGAAGGACCCTGCCCCCAACACCCCAAGGCATTATTATTCTATTAATTATTGTTATTATGACGATTATTGTTATTAATAATTATTGTTACTCCACTAATATTTAGCTAGCCTTCATGTAGAAGATCTATGGAAACACAGAACTAAACTTTTATTTATATGTTGTGGGGACTGCATAACTAGCCCAGGAAATGACTCTGGTTTGGACTGGCCTGTATGGGCAGAGGCCCCCTCAAGGCTCAGGAGCTGCAGCGTCATCTGTGCGGATCAGCCCATACCCTTCCCAGAGCCAGGGAGCCCTCAGCCCCAACTCTGCCCCACCCCAGGCTCTTCCAGGAGGGTACCCTTCCCTGGCCCGGCTTCCAGAGACCCTCGAAATCTCCGAGAAGATAAACAGCTGCTACCTCTTAGTATTATCCTGATTTTATTTTGCCCTTAACTGATTGTAATGTGCTACAAGGGATTTCAGTGGACTGCAGAATGCGAACTTCTTGCTGTTGTGTTTTTATGTCCCAACCTAGAAACCTTAGCTGTCTTTTCTGGAGCTGTCTTTCACGCTTTTCCAGTGGGATCAAGCCCTTGCCCCCAAAGCAGTCCCATCTCCTCTGCCATGCACAACATGAATATCCACTCCTTCTCCTCCTCCTCCTCTTCTTTAGAGCAGTACACATGCACATATTTAAGGACTATCCCTGAGACCATCCTTCTCATTTTGGAAACTGCTAGGGAGGAAACGAACTGCTTAAACAAGTGTGATTTTCCAAGATCCGGGCAATTGTGTGCTGTTGGTTGTGGTGGAGGATGTGGCAGATGTATATGTACCTACACGGTTCTCTAACAGAGCTTTCTGTATCTATAGATAGACGCCATCTGCCCATTTCTATGTATCTTTCTATAAATATACACTCTCAGGTATCTTTTCTGGTGTGTAGAAATCAGTGGTTTGCTTCTCTGGACACTTCTGGAACCCAGATGTAACCCTGCTTGTCTCCTTTTGGGGCTGGAGGGCTCTCAGATGCTTTCATCAGAGGTCCATTCTCGGGTTTCCGGGTCTGACGGATTTTGGAGAGAACTGCTGGGGTACAGAAGCTTGGAGGGAAAGGGGGTCTGTGGCCATTTGGGACCCTGGAGCAGCGTCCTCTGCAGAGAAGGATTTTGTCTGGCCACAGCCTGGAGAAACCTGAGAACCAGTCAGCTAGCCAGGGTCTCAGAGAAAAGCAGATCACACACTCAAATTGGATAATTTGAGCAGAGTTTTTAATAAAGGCAATATTTACAAAGTGTGGCTAAGCCTCCCATGAGAGGGCAGAACCCTGGAGCCAGCAGCGTGGGGTGCTACCCCCACCCCAGGCCTGAGTGGGGAAGGCGTTATCTTTAGCAGACAGGAATGCTGGAGGAGTGAGAGGGGCACCTAAGAGCTGGGACCTTTGCTCAAAGGATGCAGCCAGTCATGGGGACTCTCCAGGGAAATTAACATTCTGAGCTGCTTTCCTGCCCCCTCTCAATCCATTCGCTGAGGCTGCTAGAAGCCGCTGGGCCAAGGGAGCTTGTTGATATGGCTCACATGGGCATGTTCCCAGGTCAGAGAGGAGAGCGGAGAGTGAATCTAGAGGGACACAAAAGAGAGAAGCGACTCCAGCTGCCTTTCTTTCTGCTGTTTTGTCTCGCAGCTGGGATCCTCTTTTCCAGGGCTTCGAGTTTAGGTTTAATGTAGTTAGTAAGGAGTTACTTCCAAAGGCAGTGGCTTAGTTGTCACCATATTATTAATTTTATTAATGACTGATGTGCGTGGGATTGGATTAATACATTAATCCTTAGGACAGCCCCATGAAGCAGCTTGGTGGCAGCTCAGGGAGCTGAGGCTTAGAAGTTTGTAACTCCCTTGAGACCGCACAGGGGGCAGAGCTGGATTCTGGTCTCCCACTTGCCATTGGTGCAGGGCTTAATCACGGCCACGTGCTTCCCTTGTTTTGGGTTGTGGGTTTCTGTTCAGTGAGAACTCAGCTCAGTCCAACGTGAACGAGACCAAGTTGGAAGGCAGGGAGGGAGCTGGCTTTGAGATGACAGGGCCCAGGATGTGAATGCAGCTGAGACTGGTTCTTGTACCTCCCTCTTGTCCCCTGGATTGATACCTGTGCCCAATTACATGCTTGGTCAGGGAGCCCTGGCTGCTGGCATTCTGGGTCCCCTAACCATAGGAAAAGGAGCTTCCATTAGTGTAAAGTCCGGGGCAGGATTCTGATTGTCTGGGCTTAGATCTGGTACCCATAGCTGATCCAATCATGTGACTGCTGGGGTCACGTGGCCAACCTGCCACAAGAGGGTGGAGTCTGTACTGGAAGACAGGAGGGAAGGAGTGCAGAGCAGACAGGAAGTAATGGTGTTCCAGACTCTGAATTGCTGCAACCCTGGAGGCCAGCTGGGAGTTGGGACGACTGGTTTTAGAACAGTTCTTTTGCCTCCCTAAGTTCCGCACCTGTCAGGATTCTGTTACTTCTTGGTAACTGGGACTTGCCCAACTTTAAAAACATTATTTTAAAAAAAGTAATGTGCACATGTAAAAGATTCAAATAGTACACAGGTGTACAGTCAAAAGTAAAATTTCCTCCATCCCAGGCCCACCAGCACCCCTGATGCCAGCTTTCTGGGTGTGGTCTAGGGCCTCAGTGTAGTGTGGGGGTTGTGAGCACAGACTTTGGCGCCAGCTTGCTGGGTTCAAATGCTGTCTCCCTCTTTGTAGCTCTGTGCTTCAAGTGAAATACTGTGCCTCAGTTTCTCCTTTATAAAGGTGGGGCTCACGACAGTGCCTGGCCTGTGTGAGAACTATGAGGGTGTTAGCTGTTCTTTACCAGAATAAATACATTTATATATCTCCCATATGCATTTTGTTAATTTTTAAAATATTTTAAACACAAAGTTTGAAACAGATAATTGTGTAACAGTAACTGTGAACTCACCTCCCGGAATTTACAAATGCTGACATCTTCCAATATTTATTTCAGATCTATTTTTAAGGGGGAGGATAAAAAAACCCCTGCAGTTACTGCTTAATCCTCTTCCCACCCCACCCTCTTATTTTCACACAAGGAGCATAGTGTTCATACTTATGCCGTTTTTTTCAGTAACTGAATATATTTGGAGATCTCCCTCCCTAGGTCATAGAGCTCTGCCCCCTTCTAACAGCTGCTCAGCCTTCTGTGACTAGAGGTGCTGTCACCAGCTTGCCCAATCCCCTCTTGGTGGTCGTAAGGGTCATCTGTCATCCCAGGCGCTCTGGCAGACAGTGCTGAGAGTTCTTGCACATGGCTGTCCGGGTGCCGAGGGGCAAGAGTACAGGAGACAGAAAGTGTCCATGTGGAACCGTGGAGTTCAAGAGCAAGTGTGATTTCAATTTTGAGGCAATCGTACATGACCTCTAAAAGAGGTTAAACTGGCTGCGTGTGGTGCCTCATGCCTGTAATCCCAGCACTCTGAGAGACCAAGGTGGGTGGATCACCTGAGGTCAGGAGTTCGAGACCAGCCTGGGCAATATGGTAAAACCCCCCGTCTCTACTAAAAATACAAAAAATTAGCTGGGTGTGGTGGTGTGTGCCTGTAATCCCAGCTACTTGGGAGGCCGAGGCACAAGAACCACTTGAACCTGGGAGGCAGAAGTTGCAGTGAGCCAGGATTGCACCACTGCACTCCAGCCTGGGCGACAGAGTGAGACTCTGTCTTAAATAAATAAATAAATAAATAGGTTATACTAAATAATGAAGAATGGAAGCAAGAAGAAAGAGAGGAAAGAAGGTTCGAAGGAAGGAAGGAGGGAAAACTAAAGGGGAAATCGTGCTTGCTGGTGAGGCTTTGAGCACATTTTCCTGCAGGCTGGTGTGGGTGAGAAGTTTGGTCCTGTCTGCAAATCTTCTGAAGGCCATTCTAGAGGAGAAGTTACCATGGCCCCGGGCCCCTGAGCTCTGAGCATGGGGGTTCTCCTGGGGAGACACGAGGCAAGAGGATGCCGATTTCTGCTGATCTGTCACTGTGTACCGAAGACTGGGTGTGTTTAAGGCAGACGGCCAGGTGAAGATCCCGGGTATCAGCCTGCTGTCATCTCCTAGGAGTGCCCGGGGGGTCAGGAGCCTGGGGGACTCTTGCACTTAGCATCCAGCCATGCTAATTACACTTTTTGGCAAAGGAAACAGCTAGGAGCAGTTTCTTTCACTCACCCAACCCTGTTTTCTCAGTGTTTAGATCTCAAATCATTACTGGGCTAGAGGGAAGGCAGCCCAGTAGTGTGGCAGGAGGAGAAGGCTGCCCGCTCCTTGGTGTGTCTGTCAGATGCCAGCAGTAATAACCTGGCTTCTGTGAGGCCTGTCAGTGCTCTCGGGAATGAAAGGGGGCCCTCAGAGGTGCTCAGTGCCAGCAGGCTGTGCACACCCTCCACCCAGCACCCCCACCTCCTCGTTAAAGATGGTACTACCTGTCACATAGCAGACACCTGGTCACTGCATAGCTGAAAGGCCCCAAGGCAGCCTTGCCCCTCATCCAGTCACACCACAGCACCCACCTTCCTGGCCCCTGCCTTGGCCTCCCCAGACCAGCTGCACCCAGCCCCCCATGTGCACCCCTTCTCCAGATGTGTGCAGGGCTGCGTTTTACAGAGCGAAGACAGATGTTTCAACCACATGCTTTATTAACTTCTAAAAGCTGTGCTTGGGACACTCTTCCCGTCATTAAAAGTTTGATCACTTGCTACATTCATGATCTTTATGTGGGGCTCTGATCTGGTGTTCAGTCTCATCCGCTCCCAAACCAGCAGTCCTTTGTACCCCACCTCTCTCCTCAGGGGCCCACACCCCCAAATGACTTTCCTGATTTGTGTATTTCCTTGCAAAAGGCTTTCTGTACCTGGCATCCGCCTCCAGCATGAGAAGGGGAATGAGTGAGACCAGTTTGCCAGTAGCAGACGGTGACCCCGGGGAGGAAATGGCAGAGCCTGGCGGAGACTCCCGTCTCCAATTGACCAGCCGATGGGATTCCGCTTCTCTCCAGTGTCTCCCACAGACTAGAAGAATCCTGGTACATTTAGCCCATGAGCCTGGCACAGATCCCTACCTAGACATGAGGCCCTCTAGACATGACTTTGGCATTGCCAGCCTGCTGGCGGTGGGTCGGGGAGGCAGAGGGGATGCTCACACCAGTAATTCTCATCCCCCGAGTGCTTTGGATCACCTGGGGAGATTTCACAGAATACTGGTGTGGGGGTTCCACCTCTGATGATGCTTAGTGACAGGTCTAGGGTGTGGCCCAGGCATCAAGATGTTTCAGGCCCCCAGGTGACTTCGTAGGCAGCCCAGCTAAGTCCCTAGAGCCTTGCATTTTCCCCAGATGACCTCAGAGGGCCCCATTTGAGGGAAATACCTAGCTTCAGTGACCATAAGAATCCCCCAGGGAGCATGTGAAATGCAGCTATCAGGCCCACCCCTGGAGATGAGCTAGGGTGGGTCAGGGGTGAGGTGCAGGAATCAGTGCTTTTCACAAGCTCCACACCTCCAAGGAAATGGTGCTGTGGTCGGGCCCACAGACCACAGCCAGCGAGTCCCATTGCCTGTGCCTTGGTGCACGCCCGGTGGAATCCCAGTGGCCCTGCCCCGAGGAGGATGTGCATTAAGGTGGTAGGAGAGGCAGAGAGAGCTCCACCTGCCCCCTGCCCCACCAAGAACCCCCAAAACCTTCATGGATGTTAGAGCAAGTTGCCATGCCGTAGCAGTGGATGAGGCTGGAGAATTTAGTAAGAGCCCTTTGTTTTGGGGCTGAGTTCTTTTTCTAGCTGCCCTGTCACCTTTTTCTAGCTGCCGTCTGCCCCTGGATAACCCACCTCTCCTCCCTTATTGTAAAATTACAGGTGGCGAAAGACAGCCACATTTAGTGAGACCCCAAGGTCCTCCAACTAGGGTGGGTCTACAGTGGCCCCTGGTGCGTGGAGCACACACTCGCTTCCCTCCCCTGGCTCAGGACCAGGGTCTGAAATGAGGGAGACATGAGTGGCTTTCTTGAAAACTTCTCCTCCCATCGTACTGCTTTGCCTGGGGGCCCTTGGTCAAGGCAAGCTTTGGGGAACAGGGCTTGTTGCGAATACCAGCTATCTCATTTTGCTGTACTTCAAACCAAGGCTTGGTTCCAAGCTTATGGTGGCCCTGCCCTGCTCCTAGTGGGGTTCATTTTGGTGTCACATCTGGTCAGACCCTTTAGAGAGCCCTTCCCCAGCCTCCATATCAGGGAGAGAGGTAGGGAGAGAGGAGCATTCGAGGCTTAGAAGAAGCCCTAAAATACAACAACCTCGGAGGAACTGCCAGGGTCCAAGGACCGGCACTGGAGGGGGCAGCCCAGGACCCCCGGGCTTCTGAGCAGGAGAACCAAGACCTTCAGGGGCCCTAAGCACCGAAAGCATCACTCCTCACCCCCACCCCAAGCCCTGGCATCCCCCTGCGCTTTTAAAATAACCATTTTCTAGATATTTCCGATGGCAAAATTCTGGGTTAGTTTATCCAAGCTGAATTTTGCTACTTTTCTCTTTCCCAACAAGGCCTTGCTTTTTGGAACCACCTTAGCTGGTGCTCAGGCAGAGGGGCAGTCAGCCATGGTCATGAGGATCCTGGCTCTGTGGGTCGCCTTCCTCCTGGTCTGTGAAGCCGCTGCAGGCAGGGACTTCTTAGATAGCTGCTTCCTTAGGTCGTGGCACTTAGTGGGTGGTTAATGAATGGAGGAGAGTGAATGAGCGATCAAGAGGCAGGAAGGAGGGGAGTGAAGATTTCTCATCCTTTCCTGTTAATTTGTGACATCTTCCCGCCTGTGAGTTCTTGACTCTGGAGTTTTACAAAACAGTCACATTTCAAATAAAAGTCTGGGAAAGCAACACAGCATCATCAACTTTTAAGTTTGCTAAATAAGGATATAAAAAAAGAAAAAATATTAGAAAATTGCAGTCCTTTACTGTTCAAAGAAACCAAAAGAAGGAAAGACATAATTTAGCATTAGTTAAAAAAGAAAACAAACAAAAACTCCCCACCTCATTGTGTTGTCTTTTTTTTCCCCTTGGAAACCAGTGAACGTTTGGTCAACCACACATTGTAGTAGGGCTAGAATTTCTCTTCCCATTTTAGAGATGGGAGACCTAAGACCCCAGGTAGGGGTGTGGGGTCCAAATGGACACTTCTTTCCAAAGCTGAGCACAGACCGACTCACAGGCCCTTTTTCCAGTCATGGCCTCAGCTGTCTGCAAAGCACTTGGGGGAGGCTGGCATCTGATGTCTGGAGAGGGAGTTTCTGGAACCCCCAACACTGGTCAGTAACTCCACAGAGGCCATTGGTGGTGGTGGGGTCTGCTTGTGTCAGCAGGCGTGTCATGGCCAGTTCAGTGGTCGGCCCTGAGCTGTGTCTCTGGGTGCCTGGCAGAGGGGTAGAGTGGGCCTGAGGCCAACTTGCTCAGAGCCACACTTCCCAAGAAGCTGTAGGATCTGGAACCCTGCCCTACCTTCCCGTCCTCTGCTCACTCTAAGTCTCCAGAAGTCAATCCTCTGCTCACCGGGACCATACCTAGTGTGGCCCATTGATGTGTCCTGTTTGACCTATCCAGGGTTTCAAATTTTTTGAATTAATTTCCAAAATCTTAGGGTTTCAGCTAAAAACCTAGATTTTTTGCTTTTCTCATAAAAATCAGAAAGTGTGTTTGCCCCAGGCCCCCGTTCCCACGTGGCTGTAATCCGTCCGCTCCTTCCAGTGGTACACATGCCTTTCTTCCTGCGCCCAAATCCCCTCTCAGCCTGATTTTCAGGCCTGGGTTTGACATGATTCAGCTCATGACCCCTGCACAGCCTCAAGCACCCAATTTTTGAAGGTCAGTGATGTCACTTAAAAGCCTGTTCAGGGCAGAGTGTTAACGCAGGAGAATGGCTGAGGGAGCAGTTCCAGGCATGGGAGAGCGTCCATGGGGAAGTCTTTGGGGCAGTCCTGGAGACCCTCACAACATGGCCCCACTCCTCATTTAGTTAGGGCAGGGTGGGCTGGAAGCCCCTGGCAAAGGGTCCCAGGCTGTGTGAGACCCTGCCCAGCACTCCTTAAACAGCCAAGACAGGTAGAAAGCCCCAACTCAGAAGACTGGCTGGGTTGTACCTGGCTCAGTGACTTCCCCTCTTTGAGACTCAGTTTACCTTTATGTAAAGTGGACCTAATGAGGCCTGCTTGGCTTCAGCTCCAGGGACTTAGGAAATTTAAGCAAAGCAAGAAATGGGGAAGGAGTCTATTCATATCGGGATCCCTGGATGAATGCCCTCAGGTCTCTTGGAGGAGGAAGCAGAAAGACTGCTGATCTGGCAGGGGACAGGGACTCCCTGGGTGCGCACATGGGCAGTCTCATCAGGAGACTCAGGCCAGGCTCTGTCTGTGACTCCTGCCTCTCTGGCAGTCTCACTGCGCCTCACTGTTCAGGCTAGAGTCTGGTCCTTGCCCATCAGCAGGTCCAGGAAAATGTGGCCCAAACTGTCTGGACCTGATGTTCTAGATTCTGTGCACTTGGCTTCGTGGATAGTTTGAGAAGGTTGCAGGAGCCAGTAGCGGGACCACAAAATGCAGCTTGGGGCTCAGCTAGGATGGACAGACTGGCCTATGGTTGAGACTTTGGACCTGAGCTGAGTCCTGGTTCTACTACTGCCCAGCTGTGTGACCTGAGACAAGTGACTCGCTCTCTCTGTGGCTTGTTTCTTTTCTCTAACATGGGGCTAAGCAGGGTAACTACCCCACTGAGCTGTTATGAGTAAATGATCCAGTGGGCATAAGGCATTCAGCACAGAGCGTGGCATGTAATAGGCCCTTGTAAGTAAAACAGGAGGTGCAGTCCTGACGGATGAAGGGTGCTTGCCCCCTACCCCTGCTGCAGAGCCCCCTGTGAGGCAGCTGCTGTGGCATGCCACCTCTGCTACACACTCAAGAAACACTTAAGGATATTACTTTCCCCCTCAAGTTTGAGGGGTCACTCTGTTCCTTCTAGACATGACTTGTGATGTGAACTTGGACAAGCCCCTGCTGTCTCTGGCCTTCAGCACCACATTTGTATCATGAAACTGCCCTTGGCTTGAAGCTAGGCCATGGGGGTGGCAGCTCTGAGTCCTACAAACAGTAGGAGCAGTGGTGGGGATGGGCGGCCTGAAAGCCATGCACAGCAGCGCCTTCCTTGGGGAAAGGGGGGCGTCTGGAGTAGTTGGCTGCCCTGCATCTCAGACTGTCCTTGTCCAGCTCCTGAGCTGCAGGATCACTAAGGAGTCCACACTGCCATATCTGCCCTTCCAGGGTGCCTACTGCACGCCCAGCCTACATTTGCTAATGTCCTCAAACCTTCATTGAGAAGAAACCAATGAGGAAACAGAATTATAGTTCAATTAAGCAACCTACTTAACTTGTGGCTAATGCATGGTAGGGTTAAACACAAGCCTGACATCTGTCCCTGTGGAGAAGCCGCAAGCCATGTGACCCTCCCTTTCCAGGAGCCTGCTGGCATTGATACAGGTTGACAAAGACCAGTCCTACTCCCTTGTCTGCCATCACTCCAGTCAAGTCCAGGGACATGTGAGGCAAGGGGAGCTCTGGGAGGTGAGGCTGCTGGTGTGGCTGAGACCCCAGCTTCAGCAAGATGGTACCCCAAGCTCTCAGGGTGCCCTGTGGTCTCCTTCATTCACAGTGTTGATCATGTTTGTAACTGTGGTTGATTGTTACTCATCACAGTAGTTACATCTTACAAAGTTGCTTCCAACACTGAGTTAGCACATACTGAACTACTGTTCCTAGGGGAATACAGGGCTGGGTTCCTGCAAGCTTCTGGTCATAACTTTTTCATTACCAATCAGTGCAAAGCCTTGTTTCATGTGTGTTTCTGCTTAAAGGTGACTAATTTACTATATATTCTTGATTCACTAACATTGAACTCAGCCAACAGCTCTATAACTCATGACTGAACAAAGCTTATCTAGCACACGTGTTTTCTCTAAGGCATAGCAGAGCCTTCCGTGGGCTTAAGAGCACAAGACAGCACTTCAACGCCAGGCCTGGGGAGCATTTTAAACAGCCAGATCACCAACACAAAGCACAAACATGCACAAAGCATGATGCTGAGCAGACCGTGCGAAGGATGTTTGCTATAGGATGAGGACTGAACCACAAAGGCAGAGTGTTACCTTGTTCAACCTCAGCTGAGAACATGTGGCCGGGCCACTCGCACTTTTTGCCGTTCTGTGCATGTCACAAATGAAGTGAATGCACCTCGGGTATTAATTTCAGGTTACAGACAAATTTTAGTGATAGGTGATTTCGCAAATGCACGGAGGGTGAGGATCCACTGTATGTCCTTATCTTTGCCTCTGATTATTTGGTTTACACCCAAGCACTTGTTCACCAGATTGTCTTGTAATCCCAAAGGCCCAGCAAAGACAAGTGCTTGTTCAGTGTCTGTTGATGACTGAAGGACAACACACTCCTGGCCTTCCTACCCGCCCCCAGCTGGACCTAGCCCATGGCCTGCTGTTGACACCCCAAGTGTCTTTGTTGATCAGAGTCATAAAGACAGATGGGAAAGGGGCACCCCCCTTGCGGGGCCCCGATGCTGAGACTTGTTGGAATGTTGATGGTGCCACCAGAGAAGGGTGACAGAATGCAGACAGACTGAAACCTGGAATCTTCTGGGGACATTCGGATGGTGTCACTGGACTCGGCCTGTGGGCTCTCAGCACATCTAGATACAGGGGCCCAGGGTGACTCTGAGTGGTTCAAGTCCCCTGGCCAGTTCCCCTCCAGACGGGCCCCTGGCCATCTTAGCCATTGTCACCTGATTCCATTTCCTCTGACTGTCCTCAAAAGGCAGCATCTGATTGTGATTTGGCCCAGAAATTCCTGGCCAGAATATTTCCAGTGTGGTGCTTGTGAACTTCCCCCTTTCCCTCTCTTCCCTCCTCCCTCCCTCCCTCCCTCTTTTCTTCATTGGGGAGAAAGAATTTGGCATTGGAGTATCTTATTCTGTCTTGCTAAGCAGTTTAGTTAGACTGCAGGTCAGTCTCTGTGGTGTGACCACCCCCCAGTGGCAAGGAGCTGCCAAAACTGAACTTCTGGGCAAGACGTGGATAGAGCAAAGAGAGACCACACTTGGCAGTTGCTGCCCAGAAAGGACCTGCTCAGGCCTGGCTGGCCTTTGCCACATTCATTTCTAGCTCTCTGTTCATCCGTACTTTCAAAGATTTAATGATCAAGTACTACGTGTCAGGAACGATGCCCCCGCACTGGATAAAACAGACATCGTCTCCACCCACCTTTGTGGAGCTTTAGTGTAGTGGAGGGGACAGCTTTCACCCAGGAACGATGTTATCCACTGTGATGACTTCTGGGGAGACGTGGGAGGGAATAACAGAGGGGACATGATGGGAGCTGGAGAGGGATTCTCCAGGAAGCCACATTTAGGTGGTGACCTCAAGAGTGAGGAAGAATTAGCCAGGTAGAAAGTTAGAGGTAGCAGCTGGTGCAAAGGCCTCGAGGGTGGATGGAGGATGGGCTGTTTGATGAACTGAAGAGGGCCAGTATGGCCAGGTGCAGCCAGCAACAGGGAGGCCCGGGATGGGCAGGACCTGGGGTCCTGAATGGTGGAGAGTCTGCTCATCACCGCAAGAGACACATCAGGAAGCTAGAAGGTCAGTTGGGGGAGAGAGGATGTGACACACTGGCTGTCACCACAGGGAGAAGGGACTGGAAACAGTAGCCCGGAGAGGGGCTGTCATGGTAGGATCCCACGGTGACCGATGGATGCGCGTTGTTTACGGTGTTCTTACTTGTGAAAGCGCTAAGGATGCGCCTGCTTGCGTACCCGTGGGATCAGCCCTACCTTCCGTGATGCTGAACATCATCTTACGCGAGGGAAAGAACAAAAAGAAAAGTTGGCAAGAAAGAGAGAGCAAAGAGAGACTGGGAGAAAAAGAGGCCCGATTTCCTCTCTCTGGTAGTTGCTGAATTGGCGCTCAAGAAGGCAGAAAGGGAAGGGCTGACTTATGTCCCTCCGCCAGGAGAGGGGAGAGGAGGGAGGCACGATATTGACTTAAACGTGGGGGATTTAAAAGGCCCCTATGTTCCCACTTTGTGCTTTGCTTCTAACAGACAGCCCGGGACCTTTGAAGTCGGTCTGGCCCAGTGGGGAGCGGGCTTCTGTGGAGACAAGATGCTAACGGGGGCGGGGGAAGGGGGCCAGGGGGCGGCCGAAACTCTATTAGGCATGCTCTAGCAAAAAGAAAGGCAAATCCAATGATAATGTACATCTGTTTCAGGGAATTTATAAGCTTTGAACATTTTTTATGGGCAGATAAGTGGGTCCTTTTCTTACCATAACTTAGAACTTCAAAGCTGAGTGTGTGGATAATGCAAATTGCTGAAATATGAGATTTTCCCTACAAAGAGGTTTCCAAAAAAGACGAGGAAGAAAAAGAGAGGGGGAGAAAGAGAACGAAGGCTAACTGATGCCACAGTCTTTTATGTACACGGCAAAAACGGGACAGAAATTGATTTTTATGAAATAAGAAATTGATAGGAGAGACATGGGGAGGGGCGGAGGCAGCCTCGTGGCAGGTGCTGGGAGGCACGGACTCGGGCCGGCTGGGTCGGCCCCGGCTGCGGCTGCGGGTCAGCCCTGCAGGGTTGAGCTGCCTGGCTGTGACTCAGGCCCTGGGGCACATTGCCCTCCCTCTAGGAGCCTTAATGGGGAAGACAAGAAGAACACTGTCACTCGTAATGGGCGTGCAAGGACACTTCAGAGCCAGCCAAGGCAGTGTCAGCCCAGAAGAACACCCTGGAACACCCAAGGGGGCTCTGAGGCAGGATGGAACCCCCTGGTTTGGGGAAATCAGGAAAGGCCTCCTGGAGGAGAGGGGCTCTAGGGGAAAGGTATGATCCTGAGGGGAGGTCAGCGGGGTGGGACATTTCAGATGGCAAAACAGCTGGATCAGTATATCCCCAGGGTCATGCCTCTGCCACCCAGACCCTACCACACTCAGCCCTCTGTGCTTTTCTTGTCTCCCACATCCCCAACCCCAGGAACTAGCAGGAACACAGTAAACATTCAATGCATGCTTGTTGAATGAATGAATGAATGAATGAACGTAAAATAGTAAGAACACAGAGCTGGTTGGCATGGAGCATCAACCAGCTGTTTCTTTTCACTATGTTACATATCTACAGTGGCAGAGTCATACTAGAATGGGTGATGGAATGGTGGTGTGGCCCCTGTAGTCGATCCCATCATCCTTTCTGCCCACAGATGATTCATCTAAGCCATACGTGGTAAAGCCCTCACCTTTGTCAGCGATTGGTTCAGGAAAGATCATGTGATCCTATTCCGGCCAATGAGATCTGAAGGGAAGTCTGTGGAGGAGCTTGTAATACGTCATGGTGGCAGCCATCTTGCGACAGCCTGAGGACCACAGAGCACAGACAAAGAGAGCCCTGGGTCCTCAGGGATGTTGTTGTACAAGCATTCATACACTACCTGGCAGCCACCCAGTGTCTGCACTTTAGATGTGTGGTTTTTCTCAGGAGGCGATCCTGAGATGAAGACTCAGGAGCAAGTTGTTGATTTTGAGGTGGTCCTGGGAAAGACTGGGAGGAGAGTAGGGAAGTGAGCTGGGAAGGGAAGGGAAGTAAATGTGGGCACCTGGAGCTTAATCCTTCTGAGGAACTCCAGAAGGCCACGTGGAACACGCCTCAGAGTTATCCTACCTGCACAGGAAGGGAGCCGGGGTATTTATCCATCCATCCTTGTCAGTCATCGGTCAAGGGCTAATTCAGCGCACAGGCATAGGCTTCAGTGGAATTGCAGGTACTGGCAGTTGGAAATTGGACCAGCAAACACAAATGATTCCTACAGGGGATCCAAGCCAGGCACAGGCCGTGTCTGTTACTCGGGGTTTCTGTTGCTTAGAGTTGAAAGCGTCCTCACCCATGCCAGGTGACCATAGAAGGGGCCAGAGGAAAAGGAGAGGGGTTTGGACGTTTTCCTGCGAAGCCACGGCGAACCATTCAGGGTTTGAGGCAGGTGTCAACCACAAGAACATTAAACAGGCTCTTTTGGCAGCAGAGTTGGGAGTGGTGTTGAGGCAACTGGGAAGACTCCACAGAGGCTCAGCGCCTGCCTCTGTCTGACACTCTGCCAGCATCCTGGGTGATTTCCACAGGTGCCCGAACTCCAGTCTCTCAATATTATGGCCCCCACCATCACAAAGGCCTCCCTTTTCTGTCTTCTGTAGCCACTCACTCCTGGGCCCACTGTGAACCCAGAAATGCCACACCACGGGAGCCACATACTCGGCCGTCTTCTGTCCTCATTCCCGTCCTTCTCACCGTCAGTCCCACTTGGTTCTTCCTGGGGTCCCTTTCATTCCCTCATTCCCACTTCCTGCTGCTGTAGCGTTGCCTGTGGCCTGGATTTGCACTCTCGGTCCAACACCCTCCTCTCCAGCACCTCTGTCTTCCCGCCCCATCCACTGGACAAAAGGTGACCCTGGAGAACGTTGGGCACTCAGAATCAGGGCTCTGGGGTCAGATGGACAATTGCCATTATCCTAAAAAAGTTGCCACTGGACTTTCTTGTGCCTAAATCCGCTGGGCATTTCATTGCTACTTTTCTTGACTTCCTGACTGTTTTAGTGGTACTGACACATCCTCCCTTTCAGAACACCCTTGGATTCGGTGCACAGGAAGCTAGTTGCTGCCCTGGATTCACTCTTTCTTCCTTGTAATAGAGCCTCTGATTTTGAGTCCAGGAATAAAGACTATAGTTCTTAGACTCTTTTGCAAATAAATTTTGTGACTAAACCCTAGTCAATAGTGTCATGTAGCAGCTCCTGGGAACATTCTTTTAAAAGAGAGGTTGTTTAAACCTATTGTCATCTCTGTTCTTCTGTGTCCCTTCTTCCGTTTTGCTGCCTGGAAAGCAGATGTGATGGCTGGAACTCCAGCCACCATTTTGGACCATGAGGACAACACGCTAGAGATGGTGGAGTGGCTGAAAGAAGCCTGTGTTCCTGAGAACTTACCAGGACCTCTATTCCAGGCTTGGACACCTACATTTAGACTTTTATATGAGGAAGCAATCAACTTCTCACTTGCTTCGATCACTTTCACTTGCAGCCAAACCTGAATTCTAAGTGATATCGCTTTCTTGAGATCAAAACTGTTGGATTTTCTGCAGAACTCCCAGGGCCACTTTTAGCAGTCAGATTTGTCTAATCCTCCTTTAAGGATGGTGGCAAGGAAACTGGTACATGGGACCTGACTGGGCTTTGTTTGCAACTTCCCGAGAATCTATAATTATTTCAAAATAAAAAAAATTACAAATGGCGGTGTTGCTCAGATCTCAGTGCTGGCTGCCTGGCCTTCTCCACGGACTCACTTCCTGGATCTCTTCCACTCCATGGCTGTCTCTAGGTTGCTGCCAAGGAGTCCCAACTACCTGCCTCCAAACAAACTCACCCTCTTTTCCCAAAACTTGCTCCTGGCTCAGCAGATGGACAGATAATCCACCAAGCAGCCCAGACCGGAAGCTTGGATGCCACCCCTGACTTCTCTTTGCCTCGTCACTCCAGTTACTGAGAACTTTCCACTCTACCCATCCCCTCCATACCCTAGCAGAGAGTCCCGTCCATTCTCCCCCAGCCTGGGGACAGGTCCTCCGCTGGCCATGCTGTCTCCCATCAGTCCCCACACTGCACACAAAAAGCACTTTTAAAAACTCCAATCTGAGCCAGGCACGGTGGCTCATGCCTGTAACCCTAGCACTTTAGGAGGCTGAGGTGGGAGGATCACTTGAGGTCAGGAGTTTGAGACCAGCCTGGGCAACATGAGGAAACCCCCTCTCTACTAAAACAGACAAAATTGCCAGGCGTGGTTGCATATCCCTGTAGTCCCAGCTACTTGGGAGGCTGAGACAGGAGAATCGCTTGAACCGGGAGGTGGAGGTTGCAGTGAACAGAGATCACTCCACTGCACTCCAGCCTGGGAGACAGGGCAAGACTCTGTTAAAAAACAAAAATAAAAACAAAAAAACGCCAATCTCACCATGCCACTTCCTACTGCAACCCAGCTCATTGCCCTCAGGACAAGCATTCAGCTCCCAGCCCAGCAGCCCAGGCCCTCGGGAGGCACGAGCTCCCTGTCTCCTGTCTCCTACATGGCTTCGTCCCTTTCCCCTCTGCCCCACTGCCCTGTGCTTCCCGACAATCCTTAAACAATGGAGGACTCTCCTTTCCCTTCCCGCCCAGAATATGCTGCTCCTTCTCCCTGCAATGCTTCTCCTCACCTCTCACCCAGCTGTTCCTAGTTTGAGCCTGGGTTCCCCAAGGCATGGCCCAAGACAAGGACTTGGGGGCAGGGTTCTGGCAGGGCAAAGCTCAGGAGAGGAGTGAGGGGGCAGGGGCGCAAGATGGCAGGTGACATGAGGGTGCCTTGCTGAGGTCACCATTAGAGACTGTGGCCCTCTAGGGTGAGGACAGATGGGGTGTCTGGCTGCAGGGTGAAGGGCTGGAGCATGTGTTCACCTGTCCCAGTCTGTGTCCACTGGCCCCAGCCTGTGTCTTGGGGGTGCCTCTGGGGATGCTGATGCCCCTTCACATCCTGTGGGATTGGAGAAGGTCCTGGGGCAGGACGGCCAGGTACAATTTTGAGTCTGTGCTTGCTAGATTGTCCCCAGCAGCTGCAGCTGACATGACAGGTGGCCGTGGGTCTCTAATACATCTGCTACCTTCCTCCTTCAAGATGCCACTCCTCCAGGAAGCCCTCCCAGACCTCCAAGTCTTGGGTAGACGCCCCTCCTGGGCCTCTGGCTTAGGCCCAATATGGCGGCTGCCTGTCTGCTGTCCCCACTTAGCTGTAAACTTCTTTAAGGCATAAATGAGATGAGGTGAAGTGAAAACAAAGTTGGAGCCGGGGGAGAGAACTGTAGAGACAATCTGCATTTATAGAAGGCTGTAATAGGGTTTGAACAGTCCACGGCTTGCTGATCCATGGAGCTGGGGTTGAGGTTTAGCCAATTCCTTGCTCTGGGCCCTCTGAGATGCCATGGTGCCAGAATCCCTCCAGGCAGCCGCCTCCAGCCCTCCAGGCAAAGCACTGCCCATTTCATCCTCACAGCAACCTTAGGAGGCAGGCTTTCTATCACGTCCATTTTACCCAGGAGGACAGTAAAGCTGGGAACTTGTGTAAGTCATCTAAGGCATTTGACCCATTTAGGTCTAAAGACTCTCTCGCTCTCTCTCTCTCCCTCCCCACCTCTCTTCTCTGCACATCTCCTGATTACCCAAGAAGAAGAGGCTATGATGGACATCATACCCAACTCCTGTTCCATTGGCCAAAGGAAGTCACCTGGCCAAGTCCATTACATATGCTCCCATCGCATTGGTTAAAACAAGTCACATGGCCAAGCTCATCCTATCAAGTCCCATCCTATTGGCCAAACTAAGTCAGATGGCCAGGTTCATCATATCCACTCCCATCCCACTGGCCAAAGCCAGTCACACGGCCAAGCTCATGGCAGTCACTCCCCTCCCACTGGTGAAAGGAAGTTACACAGTTGAGCTCATGGCATTCACTTCCATCCCATGTGAGTGAATGCCATGTCAAAGCAAGTCACATGGCCAAGCCCCAAAGCCATGGGGTAGGGGAGCACCCTTCATGCTCAGGGGAGAGAAGAGGATAAAAGTCCACTGAACGGTGTTCTCCATTATATATGCAAACTCAGGGTGAGGCCCTATCTTGAGCATTAGATGAGCTGAATTGAAGGCTTAGCTAGGCTGACAATTTGCTCTGCAGTCCTGAAGAAACCATTTCCCCTCTGTGAGTCTCAGTTTGCCCATGTCTGCGATGGGGTTAATTATATCGTAAGCCACTGGCTGTTGTGAGCAGGAAGGTGATCCCCAAGGCTGCTGGCAGTGAGAAGGAAGGCTGCCTAAAGTCCAAAGGGGTGCAGGAGGTAGTGGCCAGTTTCCTCTCCACCTCATGTCCCCAACACATACTGGTTCAGATCCACTTCCACGTGGGCTGGGCTCCAGTTTGACCAGGGAGCGTGATGGCAGCTGCCGCCACCTCACTTCCCTCACCATCTCCCGGAACACATGCCTGCTCACAAGCCCTTTAGAATACTTCAGAGGCCCTCAGTGGCTTCCCATCTCATGGCCGAGGGTGGAGTAGGGGGTGCCTAGAGGAGGGGAGGACAGGAATGGTCTTCCCTTAAACATTGAGCCAAGCATCACATGCTGCCCGTCAAAGAGGGGTTTCAGATGCAGGGCTTCGGAACACAGAGAGTACAATTTCCTGATAAAATAGAAGAGGCGATTAAGTTAATGAAGGCTCATGTTGCTGATTTGAAAACTATAATTAATAGACATTAATTGTATATTTAGAAGTTTAGCGTGGCGTGGGCTCCGGAGCCGTTGTCAAACACAGTGACATCGTAAGTGCGGCAAAATAGACCGAGCCCAGATGTTCCCCAAGCCCCTCACGAGAGCTTTGCGAGGGGCTGCTGTAATGATAAAAGCCGCCTCTTGCTGTTCTGCTCTTCCTTTAATGATATCCTTTCTGAGATGATGCTTATCACTCGTGCTTTCATCTTCCGTTACACAGCACATGGCCCCAGCTGATTAAAACCCCCTCCTGGTTTTAATCAGCGACTCGGGATCAGGTTTCTAATGGTGGCTGTGGTGGGCTTACCAGTTCCGTAGTAAGGTTTTTGGCCACATCTATATGTGGAGAAAGGGTGGTGGGAGTGAGGGGCTTGGAGTTGGCCTTGTCTGGGTCCTGGGGTGCAGGACAGCTGCTATGACCCTCATGGGATGACCTGACTAAGGCAGGACCAGTTCCAAGGATGCCTTCCAGGCAGTCTTCAGGGGACCAAGTTGGTCCAAGGCCAGGCCCAGCTCACCTTGGCTGTGGCTGGGAAGTTGGGCTCTCAGATCCCCTCCTTCTTAGCAAAAGTTTCAATGTTTGAGGCAAACTCTGCAGGGCCCACCCAGCTAAGGAGGAAGGGGAAGGGCCACAGAAGAGACTCGAGCAATGGAATCAGATGATGGAGTTTGAATCCTGGCCCCAATGCCTAGTGGTTGTAAGGCTGCACCAATCAGAGACTCGCTTTCTCATGATCATCAGATGACCTCTGTTAAGTCTCTTATTATCCCTATTGTTCAGATGAGAAAACTGAGGCTCATTCCAGGATTGAGAGCTAAGTTTAGTCTGTGAGTCAGGAAGGATGGTGATGCCCACACAAAAGGGACACAGAAATGGGGCCTGGGAAACTTTGAGGAGCGTCTGTTCAATCCCCTCCCTTCTCTGATACGAGCCCCTTATGGAATGGGATGGGACCATGTCTGTCCTGGTCACTATGGGAGATCCGGAGCTGAGCACAGTGGCCGGTCTAAGTCAGGTCAGTCCTCGGCAGGTGTTTTGGGATGTAGTAATCCCATGGGAGGTGGCAGAGTGGACTAGAGCTGGCGGCATCCAGCAGGCAGATGACAGAGATTTCTACTGATCGCTGGCTCTCCACACACGCCCCACATGCCCCAGCTCCCTCCTGCCTACACAGGATCATGAGCCTCATTCTGGCCTATGGCCGGGAATGGAAGTGCCTGGGTGAAAGTATTTAAGAGTCGGCTTGTGTCTCTTTAGTTCTCTCTGCCCCAAAGCCCCATGTTGACATGGCACAGAGAGGAGCAGCTTGGTTTGTTGAGGTGCTACATGGAAGAAAAGCATCTTGGTTACAGAATCAGCTGGTCATCAGTCCCACTATTTGGGAGGCTGAGGAGGGAGGATCACTTGAGTCCAGGAGGTTGAGGCTGCAATGAGATGTGATTGTACCACAGCACTCAGGCTGGTAACAGAGTGAGACCCTATCTGAAAAGAAAAGAAAGAAAAGAAAAAAGAATTATCCTGGAAAGTCTCCTGCATTGCTTTGGACTTTGTGAGCACGAGAAAGTAACCTGTGATGTTTGAAGCCACTGAGAGTTCAGGTTATTATCTATGTGCAGACTTACATTCCTGCTACAGAACCCACCCCATTCTGACTACAAGGCGGAGTTTCTGAACTGGAGTTAGAGAGGAAGGGAGGGCTGGAGTCAGGGATCTGGCTGGTGTGATCCTAGTTTGACAGGCTCAGGGTCGTCTGGTCAACCCCTTCCCGGCACTCACATCTACTGGACTGTCCCCTCCTCTCTGTGTACTGGGCAAGGTGGGCTGTTGTATTGGGTCTCCTCGGTGGAGGAGAGTCCTCAGGAGGAGGCCCAGGAGAATCAGCCTGGAGGAACTTGCAGGTGGTGGCCATTCCTTGCTTTGCCACCTTGCTTGGTACAGGCCTGTGGGGAGAAGAATGGGGGTCCCTGTCCCACCCTCTGTGCCTGTGAAGGGTCCCTGAGATACTTATGAACAGTATTCTCTGGGCCCCCCGCCACATCTGTTCTCAATACTAAATAATTTGTTCTCTTCTCTGAGCATATTTAATTCATTTAGTGTCTGAGGCAGCGGTGCTCAAGCAGCACTCAGCGTTAGAGTCACTCAGAGCCTAGTTAAAACCCACTTCGCTGGCCCCACACCCAGAGCTGCTAATTCAATGGGTCTGAGGCAGGACCTGAGAATGTGCATCTCCAACAAATTTCCTGGTGATGCTGCTGCTGCTGCTGCGAGGAACCATACTTGGAGAACCATTGGTTTGAGTCTTCTATGTCCCCAGTTCTTGGAAAACCAGCCCCTCTCCCAGAGGTTCCTTGCCCTGGCGTTGGTGCCCCCCACTACTCATTCTGGTTCTCACTGCCTCCCCATGCTGCTAACCTCCCCCACCCCCACTGCTCCCAGGGCCTGTAACCCACTGGGATAACTGGGGGGTCCAGGGCATGCCTGCGCTCCCTGTGGCATGCCTTTCTGACTTCCAGGGCTGCTGTCTTTGTCCCAGACACACAACCCCTCAGAGACTTGAAGGCAGCTATGTAATCAGGACTCTTTTGGCTGCAAGTATCAGAATCCAGATTCAACATGGTTTATGCCTAACAGAGGATTGACTGACTCTGGAAACATCCAAGAGCCAGCTCTAGGGCCTTCAGGCATGGCTGGATCCAGGAGCATAATCAGTGCTGTCAGGGCTCTGTCTCCCTCTCCCCTGGCTGAAAGGTGAAGGAGGAAGTGCTGAGTGTGTCAGGATAAGGAGGTGAGAGAAGGCATGTCAGGAGTTCCTTGTCCCTGCGGGCTCAGTTCCTGAACCTATACAGTGGGACTGTCAGGTTCAAGGAGAGGGACATGGGTTGCAGGTTTCACAGGGTTACAAGGGCTTTTGAGTGTTTCTTCAGGCTGTCTGCTGGGCAAGAAGACACCCAGGCTGAGATCACTGGAAAGGTGTGACCCATGACAGGAATCCTTTCTGCAGTATCCCATTTGAATGGGCCTGAAAAGGTTTGGACGTGTGTCCCGTCCAAATCTCTTGCTGAAGTATGATCCCCAGGGTTGACACTGGGACCTGGTGGGAGGCGTTTTGGTCTTGGAGGCAGATCGCTGATAAATGGCTTAGTGCCTTCCCGTAGTAATGAATGGGTTCCCTGTAGGCTCATGGGAGAGCTGCTTGTTTAGAAGAGCCTCGCATCTCTGTTGTTGTCTCCCTTTTGCCCCGTCTCTCACCATGAGATGCCCGCTCCCCTTCACCTTCCACCATGAGTGGAAGCTTCCTGAGGCCCTCACTGGAAGCAGAGGCCACGACTGTGCTTCCTGAACAGGCTGCAGAACGCTGAGCCAAATTAATCTTTTTTCTTTATGAATTACCCAGCCTCGGGTATTCCTTTATAGTAACACAAAATGGACCAACACAGGGCCTCAGCGTCCCAGGCTGGACTTGTGGCTTCTAATAGAGACTCTTCCAGTGTGGGCCTGTGGTGAGCTTGGAAGGGACTGAAATTGTGCCTAGAAATGTGGTAGAGGTAGAAAAAACTGAATTTGCCAAGACCTAAGGGCTTGTTGCAGAGAGAGAGGTGCCGGAAGATACATGTTCAAGTGATAAAAGATCATCAGAAATGACTGTCTTTTGTCACAAATGAAATAACAGGTTAATCAAAAAAGACAGTTCAGGCTGGGCGCAGTGGCTCATACCTGTAATCAGTGGTTCAGGAGGCCGAGATGAACAGATTGCCTGAACTCTGGAGTTTGAGACCAGCCTGGGCAACAAGGTGAAACCCCGTCTCTACAAAAAATGCAAAAAACTTAGCCACATGGGGTGGCACATGCCTGTAGTCCCAGCTACTTGGGGAATGAAGTAGAAGGATCATTTGAGCCTCGGAGGCAGAGGTTGCAGTGAGCTGAGATGGTGCCACTGCACTCTAGCCTATGAGGCAGATTGAGACCTTGTCTCCAAAAAAAAAAAGGCCGGTTCACATAACAGTCAGGTGCAGCTTGATCTAGGAGTTTGAGATCATCAGGTCATCAGGACAGGACTCCGCATCTGTCCATTTCCCACCCATCTTTTGGCTTCATTTCCCAAACTCCTCTTGGCCAAGCTCCGGCAGCTCCAGGCTCACAGCCCTACCCCAAGCCCAGCAGGAAGGGGTGTCTTCTCTCTCTCTGGGCAGTCGATCTCAAAGAGGCCAAGACTGCTCCTGTTTGGTTCAGATTAGGTCACATGCCCAGCTTGAAGTCCATCACTGTGGCCAGGTCTAAGTCACACACAGAGCCCCAGCGCTGGAGATGGAGTCAATGCCTCCTGAAGGGTGGGTACTCTAAAGCAACATTAGGAAGCTCTGCCAGGGAGAAGGGGAAATGCAGGCTGAGCGGTCCACCCAACTGATGTCAAGTACTGGCGCCAAATTATCAGCCTGCTTGGGGCCCCTCCTCTGCCCTTGCCTGCAGCCTCCGCCCTTATCTCTGCACCCCACCCCCCTCAACGCTAAAAGCCACGCAGCCCAAGAAGCCTTGCCATTCTCCTTCCTCCAGGCGAAAGGAAGAGGGCTGCGACCATATTCTCTCATGAGTTTCTCTGACATCTTTTGTCACCTATCAGGGGAACAAGCAATTCCTTTGATCACAGCAAAAGGAGGAAGAGTATTTAAAACATAGCGTGTGAAGATTTGCTAAGCAGAAGGTGTTAAAGGCAGTCCGCGGCAGGTTTCAAAGCAGAAACATGATTTCTAGGCACCAGACTTGCTTGTCTCAGTGTTGTTAAAAATGATGCACTCCAAACACAGCTGCAGGTTTAAAAACCTGCAGCCTGGGTTTTAAAATGGGCCAAGGGACTCCGAGGAGGGGAGGGGGTCCCCAAGGGACATGAATGGAGGGGTTTCTGGGAGGAAAGTAGCAGAATTCCATTCATTGAGCATCAGAGCCTGGTACAGCTGAATGGTCCAGGGGAAGGAGCACTGGGCTGGGAGCCTGGGCACTGATGTCGCCCCTGGCGCTGTGTGACTCCAGACCCATCCCTTCCCTCTCTGAGCCTCAGCATCCATTCTGGATCTGGGGAATCTACGTTCTTTCCCTCAGGGCTTCCTTCACATTTTCTGCCATATCCATCATCACCTGGTCCTGCATTCCATTTAATATGGAACATTGCTGTCATCACCATAAATGAAATAAATAATATCAGCCAGCAAAAAGAAAAATCGCCACAAAAATACATACAGTGAAAAACAACGTGGCCGTCAATTCTAGCTGGACACTGTGGCCTGCCCCAAGCAGCAGGAGGGGGCCAGGTCCCTCTTGTTAAAAATGATGATATGGCCAGGCGCAGTGGCACGCACCTGTCATCCCAGCACTTTGGGAGGCCGAGGCTGGTGGATTACTTGCGGTCAGGAGTTTGAGACCAGCCTGGCCAACATGGCAAAACGCTGTCTCTACTAAAGATACAAAAAGCCAGACGTGGTGATGCGCACCTGTAATCCCAGCTACTTGGGAGGCTGAAGCAGAAGAATCACTTGAACCTGGAAGGTGGGGGTTGCTGTGATCCGAGATCATGCCTCTGCACTCCAGCCTGGGCAACAGAGTGAAACCCTGTTTCAAAAGAAAAAAAAAAGATTGAGAAGTGTCAGGGAAGGCCTCCTGAGGGCAGCCAACATGTGGAGGAACAGGAGCAGCCACCCCGTAGAAGTGGTCAGTGTTTCTGAGGATCAAGAGGGCAAACACAGGCTGGGTGCGGTGGCTTACACCCATAATCCCAGCATTTTGGGAGGTGGAGGCCAGAGGATTGCTTGAGGCCAGGAGTTCAAGACCAACCTAGACAACGTGGTAAGACCTTGTCTCCACGAAAAACATTTTTAAAAAATTAACAAATTAGCCAGGCATGCTGGTGCACACCTGTGGTCCCAGCTCCTCGGGAGGCTGAGGTGGGAGGATTACTTGAGCCAGGGAGGTTGAGGCTACAGTGAGCCATGATGTCACCACTGCACTCCAGCCTGGGTGACAGAACGGAACCCTGTCTCAAAAAAAAAAAAAAAGAAAAAGAAAAGAAAAAAGAGGGGAAACACAAGTGGGAGAGGTTATCTGGGCCAGATGAGGCCAGGTGTGGAGGCTAAGGGGCGAAGCTTGGGCTTTATGCTAAGAACGAGGGGAATCCCCCGAAAGCTTTGAGCCAGGGAGTGAGATGATCCATTTATGGTTTTGAAAGGGCACTCTGACAGCTGTGCGGAGAGTGGATTGGAGGAGGCAAGGCAGGCAGGAAACGGTGAGGGAGACGTTAGGTTGGGGGCAGTGGTGCTTGGATGGGTGGGAACTGGGGAGGTGGGGACGGGTGAGTCGGGCCGTATTGGAAGGTAAGACCGAAAACACTGGCAGGTGGGTTCAAGGCCTGATGTCTGCTCCGCTATCCCTGGGTGTGGGTCCCGGGCCAACGGGTAAGGAGTGAAACAGACCCATCCCGCCCTCTAATGGGGAAAGGAAGTAGAAAGGGATCTTTCCTTTTAAGAGTGGCCTGGATAGGGTGCTGTGGGGCCTTCTGGGAAAGGGTGAGAACTTGGCCACTGCAGATAAGGCTGGATCAACTCTCAGTTGGTTCAGTCCCTGAAACATCATTTATTTCACAAAATCCTGGGGTGTCAGGTAGGCACACTCCTGGGACAGCCCTTTCACTTCTGTGTGGGTTGAACTGTGTTCCCTGTAAATATATGTTCAAGCCCTAACCCTTGGTACACCTAGTGTGACCTTATTTGGAAATAGGGGTTTTGAGGTTGTAACCGAGTTCAAATGAGATCGTACTGGCTTGGAGTGAGTCCTAATCCAGTGACTGGTGTCTTGATAAGAAGGGACAAATTTGCTAGGCATGGAATTTGCTGGGCACGGTGGCTCATGCCTGTAATCCCAGCTACTCTGGGGGATTGCTTGAGCCAGGAGTTCAAGACCAGCCTTGGCGACATAGCCAGATGCTTGCCTCTAAACAAATAAAAGTAACAGGAAGTTCGGGCACAGAAGCACACAGAGGCAGAGACGGGAGTGAAGCAGCTACAGACCGAGGAATGCCAAGGTTTGCTGGAAGCAGCCAGAGGCCAGGTGAGAGGCGTGGCACAGATTCTCCCCTAAAACATCAGAGGGAGCACGGTCCCGCCAACATCTAGATTTCAGACTCCCGGTCTGAACTTGCTTATGCCTCTCAGTGTGTGGTTGTTACCACAGCCCCCGGAAAAGTACAATCTGCACGTAGAGAAATGGAGGCCCAGTAAGTGGAGGGATTAGTCCAAGGGCAGCCGTTGCTACAGTCCACCCAAACTCCACAGAATGAAATCAGGGAAGGCTGTCTTCCTGAAGAAGAATAACCAACTGCTATTTCCAGAAAGAGGTAGGCAGGCAGGAAAAACCCAGAGACATCTAATGCATGACTCCCAGTCCAGTGCTCCCTCCCAGGCGCCTCTGGCTCCTCCCTACATGGGGAATGCCCTGGAGCATCTCATCACACCTGCAGACCAACCCCTGCAGCCTGCCCATAACCCTGGAGTAAAGAGGCTATGAAGACACCAGGGAAAAGTTGCCCTGGTGGCAGCTGCTCTGCAGAGAGCCTGCCACACAAGGGCTGTGCCATGAGGTGCAGGGAGAGGAGTCATGAGCGATGACCCCTAAGGAAAAGAGCCAAGGGTCTCAGTGGACCCCCTGCTAAACATGATGATGCTATATAGAAGTGGGGTCATGAAATCTCATGACTGGATAATTTCATCCCAAAGACTCCAATGACTAGATGAGAAGTGCTTTTTTTTTTTTTTTTTTTTTTTCTTTTTTGCTTTGTCACCCAGGCTGGAGTGCAGTTACACAATCACAATCATAGCTCACTGTAGCCTTGAACTCCTGGGTTCAAGTGATCCTCCCACCTCAGCCTCCCAAGTAGCTTGGACTACAGGCACATATCACCATGCCCAGCTAATTTTTAAATTTTTTGTAGAGATGGGATCTCACTCTGTTGCCCAGGCTGGTCTCGAACTTGTGACCTACAGGGATGCTCCCCTCTCAGCTTCCCAAAGTACTGGAAATTACAGGATGAGCCATGGTACCTGGCCTGAACAGGCATCATTTTGAAAAATTCATGTTTAAAAAAGGAATCAGGTTCACATCTGTCTTTTGGGATGCATGTTTTTGTTTCTAAACACTTGGAATAGGAAGAGCAAGCCTAGAGGTGGGAGGCAGGAGATCTGAGTTCAAGTCTTAGCTCTTCTACTCATCCCTTCTATGGCTCTAAGGCTTTTTCCATCAGCATGCGGGAAGTAGAAAAGTTCCTCTTCAAAGTTTCCTTTCTTGCTTAAGAAAAATTCATTAAGTATTAGAAATACTAGTTTGTTGTAAACACTTTTTTCAAAAGCCTTCTTGTTTTTTTGTTAGACACCCTATCCTATGTAGCTGTTAGCCATGCTTACAGGCACGTAGTACATTCTATGTCCTTTTGCTTCAACCAAGGTATCTGTGCTGGATGTGCTCACAGGCGTGTCCCAGCCCGCAGCCCATGCCCCTGCCTTATTTGGACTTCCTTTTTTTGCTCTCCATTACTTTTACCTGTTTAGAAAAGTTTCAAGTTATTAGCCAACTGGGTTTTAGTTTAGATTGTGAGGTCTGGCACCAGCCAGTGGAGATCAGACACAGCGGTAAGGACAATGCTGAATGCGTAACAAATAAATATGTCTGCTTTCCTTTGTTCATTGTACTCTCCCCATTGGCAAGATTGCTAATGGGGGTACCCTTTCTGCAGGAAGTAAAAATAATTGCTTTGCTGAGAGATCTTTTGTCCCAGTACTAATTTTTCTTTGCAGCACCAACAAGAAAAATTTTATACATAACAGCAAAATTCTCCAGTGGCTCCCAAATGGTGCTCCATCGAAGCCTAGGGGTGCCCTCAATAGGCCTCAGGCAGAGCTCCCTGGCTTCCCAGCTGGAAAAACTTGCCTTTGGCATCGCTTACGTGTTGAGGTTCTGTATCAAATTCCAGGGAAGAAAAGACTCTGTGGTTTAAAAAAAAAAGTCTGTACCTTGCACTGGAGCAGCTCTGTAATCCCTTCCAACCTATATATTCCAAGATTCTCCATCAGAATCTCAAGTGCTGTTCCAACAGTCTTCGTCCAGTTGAGAGGTTGTTACCAAGCTTCTTTCTGCTGACCGCTTCCTGGAGAGTGGCCTCTTGTTTACCCACAGGAGCCTTCATCTTCTGGGGCATGATGCTGCTGAGCATGATCTTTATGCTGGGACCCTGGGGGGGCCTGGGGGAGAGGAGAAAGAAAGCAGGAAGACAGGGTGACCCTCTTTTGAGAGCCCAGAGGCTTGGCATCCCAAGGCTGGGGAAGAGGTTTCAAGGGGAGCAGGCTGGGATGGGCAGGCAGGGTGGCACAGTGGGTAAAGTACAGGTTCTGAAGTCAGATCCCAGCTCTGCCTCTTACAAGTCGTGTGACCGTGGGCTAAGCTCTTGTTTTCAGCCCTTTCACCTGTAAAATGGGGGCGGTAATAGGGCCTACCTCATAGGGCTGCTGTAAGGGTTAAGTGGTTCAGGTTTGTAAGGTGCTGAGCCAGGGCCTGGCATAAGTGCCCTCTACATACAAGGCGTGGGTAATTGGTGGTTATGTTTACATGGAGGCTGCCTGGAGCCTCAAAGTGAATCCAGGAAAGGCAGGAGCATTGGCTACACTGGTGCTGATCACTTCCTATCCCAGGCAGGTCCTTTCAGGAACCCTGTGCCAACACATTCCCAGACCTCACTACTGTCTACAGACAATGTATCAGCTAGCTCTTCCTACATAACAAACAGCCCCCAAATTCAGCAGCTGAAAACACAATAACATCTGATTTGAGTTCACAAAACACGTGGCTGAGACTTGGCTGATCTTGGCTAAGTTTGCTCACGTGTCTAGGAGTGGGCTGGCTGTCAGTGGATCTCAGCTGCCCTTGGCTCAGATCCATGTGTCACCTCATCCTGTGTCTCCAGCCGGATACCCTGGGCATGTTCTTCTCACAACGACAGCAGAAGCTCGAGGGGGTAAGTGAGATGCATGAAGCCTCTTGAGGCTGAGGCTTGGAGCTGCTGCACTGTCCCTTCTACCACATGATATGGGCCAAAGCCAGTGTCCAGGACAGTCTGGACTCAAGGGGTGGGGAAATGAATCCTGCCTCTTTAGTAAGAAGAACTGCAAACGTGTGTGGCAAACAGCATGGAGACAAGGAAAGATCCAGGCCATCCCTGCAATTCACCACACTCTAGTATGTTACAGAGGTGCCTGTGAGGGTCTTGTGGCCCCACTAGCTGGTTTTATTCCTGATTCTTTCCTATAGGTTAGGGAACCTGGGGCTTTGGAGTCAGAACACCATGCCAGCCTCCAGCTTAAATTCAGCTCTGATTGCCATCATACTTGGCACCTAGTAAATATTGAATTTATATTTGCTGCACCCATTTATTCTTTTATTAAAATATTTATATTTTTAAACTTTAACTTTTATTTTTTTGAGACAGAGCCTCACTGTGTCACCCAGGCTGAAGTACAGTGGCGCTATCTCAGCTCACTGCAACCGCTGCCTCCTGAGTTCAGGCAATTCTCCTGCCTCAGCCTCTCAAGTAGCTGGGATGACAGGCTCCTGCCACCACACCCAGCTTTTGTATTTTTAGTGGACACAGGGTTTTACCATGTTGGCCTAGCTAGTCTCAAACTCCTGACTTCAGGTGATCCGTCCACCTTGGTCTCCCAAAGTGCTGGGATTACAGGCGTGAGCCACCGTGCCCGGCCAATTTTAACATTTCTAAATTTTAGTTTCTTTTTGTAGAGATAGGGTCTCACTGTGTTGGCCAGGTTGGTCTCAAATTCCTGGCCTCAAGTGAGCCTCCCACCTCAGCCGCCCAAAGTGCCGGGATTACGGGTGTGAGTTGCCGCATCCAGCCTAGTAAGATATTGTTATTGTGAAAAATAACACCCAGAGAAAACTGCATACAAGTGTACAGCTTAGCCTTGTGTATCTACTGGTGAATTAAAAGGTCAATAGTGGGTCCCCTGGGAATCCTGTCCCACTTCCCCAATTCAGTAGGCAGATGGATGGGAAGCCCCCACGCCGTCTGGGTCCTGAAAAGATGGGGCACGGGATCTGGGAGGAGCAGGGCATCCAATCCCTCCCCCTGGAAAGCGACGTGGCTGGGGCCTTACTGGTCCCCTTACCCCCGTTCCTGCTCCTGGGGGCGCCCATGCTGGTAATTTGCAGCGCCCTCTCTTGTGAAACCCTGCGGATTCTGCTTGCAGGAGGTGGAGGGCGGCGTCCTCAGCCTTTTGGGGCCTCTGGAATGAGGGCAGAGGATGGAGGGTTAGAAAGGGAATGAGGTCCTGAACCCCAAGTGGAGGTCGCCCGGGCACTCCCCACCAACACTTTCCGGGGAGAGGTTATAGAGGCAGCAAAGCTCTTTCTTTGCAGCGTGATTTCAAACCCCGTGGAAGGGCTTTCAGAGGCCTGGAGAAAGGCTCTTTCCGCCCGCCCCGCGGCGATGCGTGCGTTCGGAGCCGCCGACGCGGCAGTGCCATCTGCTGGCTACTTTTTAAATTGCGGGATTGGATCCTCGGTCTCTCCAGACGTGACCCGTGGAAAGGGAAAAAGATTAAACCATTAAAAATAGTTAAGGCCGGGAGTGGTGGCTCACGCCTGTAATCCCCGACTCTGGGTGGCTGAGGTGGGCATATCACAGAGTCAGGAGTTCGCGACCAGCCTGACCAACATGGTGAAACCCCCGTCTCCATTAAAAATACAAACATTAGCCGGGCGTGATGCTGCAAGCCTGTAGTCCCATATATTCCAGAGGCTGAGGCAGGAGAATCACTTGAACCTGGGAAGTGGAAGCTGCAGTGAGCCGAGTTAGTGCCATTGCTCTCCAGCCTGGGTGACAGAACGAAACTCCATCTTGCGAAAAGGTTTAAAATGCTGACAACCAGTGTTATCCGGAGTTCAAGGGCATGTCTCACAGTTAGCCAGTGGAGGGGGGAGGGGGGAGGGGGGTCAATACAGCCTGTCTGAAGAGAGAGAAATGAAGTAATAGCAAAATCATTAAGTGTTTATGATTCATAAATACATATAATTTTTGTCAACTAAAAAAAATTTAAAAATAAAAAAAGTTTCTATGATTCAGAAATGCTACCTTTAGAAGTCACCATAAGAGTACACATGAAAAGGATATATGGGTCAAAGTGTTTGCAGCAGTGTTGCCCTAAATAAGGAAATTTTGCAACATTGTGGGGTGGTTAAAATAACTATAGAATATGCATCGGAATACAGTGAAACCATTAAACATCGTGTGGAAGAATGTTATATATATAGGGAAATGCTCATAATATATAGTGACAATTTAAAAAGCAGATTACAAAACCATATGCCAAGACATGATTTCTGCCCAAGTCACCCTGTCGGGCCAGCTAACCAAGGCTGCTGCACTGTGAGGGCGTAGGGGCTCCCCACACCCACGATCGGGGTCCTCAGGAAAGGACATGTGAGTGTTTCCTGCTCATCCTACAGACGAGCTCACAAGGACCCTGGATAGGGGAGTCCTCTGAGGTTGCGGGAGCTGCTGCAGCCATCTTGTCACTAGGAAAGAGCTTTCTCTAAGGGGGAAGGCACAGCGGAGGAAAGCAGAACTAAGAAAGACAGAGAAAGTGAAAGTGAGAGGGGGAGGGAGACCTGAGATGACGAAGTGTGGGTCCTTGGCGCCCGCGTGGTGTAAAGCTAGCCTGCTCCTGAGTTTTGGAGATGATACATTCTTTCCTCATTAGGTTAACCTGGGTTTTTGTGGCTTGTAACCAAAAGGGTCTGCACGCTCCTCCACACAAGCTCGCAGCTCATTTCCTTTGCTATGAGCTACTGGTAACTGGAGGTGGGGGGCGGGGGCACATGGACCTACCTTGCAAGCCTTCTCTCTGTTAGTGCCTGGAGCCTATGCTCTCAGCCAGCACAGCCAGGGTGACACATCAGGCCAGGTGCGTCCTGGATCTGCCCCCTTTCTGGGTGCAAACCTGAACTGAGGATCCCAAGGCGGGGAACATTTCCTGCCTCAGGGCTGTGCCCCTGCTACCCCTCTGCCCAAAATTCTCCCCTCACTGTGCTGCGGGGGCCAGCTCCTTCGTATGTACTGCAATTCTTTGAACAGCGCCTCCTCTGAGAAGCCTTCCCTGACCACCTGGCTGAGGACACCATTCTGTCCCAGCTTCCATTTGCTCTGGGAGTGGCCTCCTGACACTTCACTTCCATGAGGCAGAGACCAGCTGGGAGCAGGGAAAGTGTTGGGAGCCAACTTACCCCTATCAGCAGGTGGAACAGGTTTTGCTGCTCCAAAACAGGGTTCTAGCTATGGGGGTAGCCACTAGAGAGCAGAGCTAAGGGCATGCTAGGCTGAGAGTCCACAGTCCGCCCTGAACTGTGCCTCCCAGCCTGGAGCTAGTGAGGGGGCTGAACGTGGGAAAGGGGCTTGGTGTGGGGACTTTTGGAGGGGAGGTCATTTCTTGCTCTTATCATGGGAGCAACAGCTAGATGGGTGGGAGCACCCATTCAGGGACATGCTGCGGGTTCAAGCTTTGACCAGCCCAGAACACTCATTTCATTTGAGGGTCTTGTTATCAGGGTGTAGCGCCAGGAGCCGGAGCCTATGGTTTGAAAGCCAAGAGTGGGCAATCGAAGCTGAAACCAGGCCCGTGGCTTAGGAGCTGGAGAGCACACAGGGCTGAACACATGACTTGGGGACCAGGAAGCCAGGGAGCAAAGTCTCCAGGGCGCTCAAGCAAAACCCTAGATGGTCTGCAGGCAACACGGGGTGATGAGCGCAGCGTGGTGAAAAACACATCTTTCTCAGAGCAACGTTTTCCAGTCCTTCTGAGAAAATCAAAAAGCAGTCTCAGCTTGGTGATTGCAGGTCTCTATGCCTACTTCTCTCTCACGCTCTCTCTTTTAACAAAAGTCTATCAGCAGCCTCAGGCCCAGGACCCGCCTCAGGTGAAAGCCTGTTAGGTGTAATAACAGTGAGCGGTTTGGTTGTGTTTATTTTTATAGCTACTTTCTAATGATAGCAAGTGATTGTGAGTTTCCATTTAGGGTAGTAATAGGAAGTTTCTTTTTCAAGTAAATGTGCATAAGTCAAAGGAGACTGCTGAAAGGAAAATGGCACGTGGTTAACAGACCAGGCTGCAGCATTGTTGGGCCGCAGAAGGAAGGGGTGTGGGCCACACAGGAAGGTCTGGAAAAACAGCTGAATGCAGCTGCTGCCTGCGGGCCAGGGAGCATCTGGAGGCGTGACTGGGCACAGCTTGGATTTTGAGCCCAAGAGAGGCCCGCTGGGGACGTGTTGGGAGCCAACCTACCCCTACTGGCAGGTGGAACGGGTTTGGTTGCTCCAAAAGAGAGTTCCAGCTATGGGGACAGCCACTAGAGAGCAGAGCTAAGGGCATGCTAGGCCGAGGGGCCATAGTCCGCCCTGAACTGTGCCTCTCAGCCTGGAGCCAGGAAGCTCAGGGAGGCCAGTGGCCCTGTCCGGGCCTTAGTACTGACCCTGCACCCCCAGCCCCAGCTGGGTGACCCCCAAGGCCTTCCTGGAATTTGAATGCAGGGTTGTTCTGTGTGTGCTGCCTCTGAGAGCATGTCACTTTGACGTGGACATATCAGGTCTGGTGCTGTCCCTGTCTCACCCTGTGGCCCGGGTGAGTCACCTCGCCAGGCCTTGATTTCCCCACCTGTAAACAGAGATGAGTGAAATGACCTTTAAGGGCCGTGTCAGCCCATTCTGCATTGCTTTAAAGGAATACCTGAGGCCAGTTCACTTAGAAAGGAAAAAGAGTTCTTTGGCTCACGATTGTACAGGTTGTACAAGAAGCATGGCGCTGGCACTGCTTCTGGTAAAGCCTCAGGAAGCTTCCGCTCACGGTGGAAGGGGAGGGGGAGCTCGTGCCTCACATGGCAAAAAAGGGAGCAACAGCAACGTCAGGCTCTTCTAAACAACCAGCTCTCGGGGGAAGGCACCAAGCTATCTGCAAGGGATCTGCCCCCATGACCCACACACCTCCAACACCGGGGGTCACATTCAGCATGACATTGGAGGTGACAACCATACGTCCAAACCATATCAAGGACCCATTTTGGTGAGGACACCAGGGACCCATCCCTTCCCCTCTCCCCCACATCCTTTAACGTGGGGCTCAGCAAGGAAGGTAGTGCTTGGGTCAAATTAAAGCCTGGGCTTCATTTCCTGCTCCTGTTACGTAGCCCAGGCTGGAGTGCAGTGGCGCCATCTTGGCTCACTGCAACGTCAGCCTCCCAGGTCCTGGTTCAAGCAGTTCTCCTGCTTCAGACCTCTGAATAGCTGGGATTACAGGCACATGCCACCATGCCCAGCTAATTTTTGTATTTTTAGTAGAGACGGAGCTTCACCATGTTGCTCAGGCTGGTCTTGAACTCCTGACCTCGTGATCCATCTGCCTCGGCCTCCCAAAGTGCTAGGATTACAGGTGTGAGCCCCGTGCCTGGCCTAGGGCATATTTTTAAGGGCGGCATTGCAACCCTGGACAAGTCACTTAACCCCCGCAGGTTACAATGTTACAAATGATTCCATTTTCCTCAACTGTACAATGGGATAGGAACATGTCCTGAGCAGAGCTGGACTGATGGCCCGGCAGTGCCTGGCCACACAGTAGGCCTGGGGAGCCCTGACTGTTACTGCGCAGGGAGCTGCTTTCAGAGCTTGTTTTCAACATGGGCTTGGCAGGGACCTGCCGGCATCCCAGGGGACAGGGTCTCATGAGGATGCCTAATCCCAGCCCAGAGAGGAGACCCCAGGATTCTATCACTGCCAGTGGGGGGAGTGGCTGCTGGATCAGGGCTTCGTTGGAATAAACTCCTTCAAGCTCCAGGCCAAACGCCCAGAGTGGGTTTGCAGGTATGGTTGTGAGGCTGGCATGGCGCTCCCATCTGCAGTCCCTTGGGATGGGGCACCTATATTGGAGAGACGATGATGATGGGGATGAATCCAGGACCACAGACAGGCCAGTTCAATGGATGATTTTCATCGAGGTGCCTTTAAGTCAGTTCAACATGGCTTTGCAGCCTTTCAGGTGTGCAGGTAGGAGTTACCTGCGGCAGTGGGGGATGCTCTTGTTAAAGTGCAGACTTGGATTCAGCGGGTCCAGGATGGGGCCTGAAATCCTGTGTTCCTAACAAGGCCTCATCATGGATGTGGAGGGCAGGTACCTCACCTCTCCTGTGGACCCCGCTTTTGAGAAGTCAGGAGAAAGTTCAGTCCCAGCTGCCACCACTCCAAAGTCCCCTAGAAACAAAGTCCTAATACAGATGGCATGGGAGAAGACCCAGGCAAACAGGGAGGTGGAGAACCCTGGTGGGGCTGCAGTGGGCCCTGAGGAAAGCTTGCTGGAGAAGGGGGCCGGAGGGATTCAAGAACTTGTTCCAGGAACCCAAGGAATGTGTGGGCCCTAACTGCTGCAGCATATGAGAGATGCCAGGAGGAGCTGGCTGTGGTGGGCCATCCCAGGCCATCAGACAACTTGTAGTGGGTGAAGACGCAATGTGCATGGCCAGAAGAAACTCCCATGGACCCTCAGGTCAAGGCTGCGGGAAGCATGAGGAAGGGCAGCACTGAGAGTCATCGGGAAGAGGCAAGGGGATGGTCCTGACGCCACCCTGTGTGGCCAGTCCCTTTTGGGAAAGCTGAATAAGTCCATTTCCTGTTCACTGTGTGGGAAGCCAGCCCCTCTTCAGAGGTACTGATGGGGAGCCTTCCGTGTGATTCTGTAGGCTCCTTTACTCCCATATATGTATTTTCTCTCTCTGCACACACACGCGCAGGCGTGCGCACACACACATGTCCTGCACCCATCTTATCTATCTGATTTTGAGATGCACTTTTTTTTTTTTTTTTCACATTTCAGCATCTCTGAACTCAATGGCATCCTGCACTCCTTATTGGCCTGGCTTGATGCTGACATCCTTCAGCCCCAGGAAATGCCTGAAGATCTCCAGGTCTTGAGGCACTTGGAACACCTCTGCCTGAGACCACTTTAACATGATTCCTCTGCTTGAGGAATTTTGGACCAGGCTGTGTGTATTCAGCCCCAAAACATGGGTGAGCGCCAGCCTGCAGTTCAAATTCTCAGAAGTTCCCGGTCCTCCGCCCAGTGCCAAGTTTGATTCATGCGAATTTCCTTAATGTCCCCTCCTGTACAACAGGTTTATTCGGTGTTAGCCCTTACACCGGTTTCTGACTCTTTGGTTTCCAGTTTCCTCTGGAATATGCCATTAAACTGTCCGTGTTGGGCACTTTTTCTATTTAGTAAATATTTGGTGCATCTTAGAGTTGATAGCATTTTAGATTTGAAGAAATAACCGGCAAAATCAATAAAATCTGTTTCATCATCACAAATAGAGTAACAGTTCTTTAATTTTTCCATTTAATACTTTAATTTTCCATAGGCCCAGCTTTTCAAGAAGTCCAATATCTCCCAGTTCAAGTGTCTTTTCCCTGGAGTAGATTGGGAGACTTGAGGGATATCTGTTCCAAGACACCTGCTTCCAACCTCCCATCTAGCCTGCTGGAGTGCCTATAGTTGTTACCACAAGGCGTCGCTGTTGAACAGCTTCTGGTGCGGTCTGGTGCATGCTTGTCCACCTCTAGAGTGATCACTTGCTGGGCCAAGTTCCTCCCCTTAAGTGGTGGCTCACATTAACGTTCCCAAGTTACAGCCTTTTAAATTCACGCTAATAAATGCATCCAGGCTCTTTAGGTCTTTAGGAGATTCCAGCCTCAAACACACATTGGGCCAATACCTGCCTGTACCACCAGCTCCAAGCCCCATGTTGAATCTGGGTCATTGATCCAGAGGCCCCTTCATTCTGGGCCTGTGGTGTCCTTTCCAGACAGCGGACCTCAGTCAAGGGCATCCCAACCCACCAGAGAGGTTCCAGGATCACAGACCCTCAAAAGGGGCAGTGTTGAGGATTCAGTCTGTTTTCTACCCAGAAGCCCCATCAAGTATGTTGTATCACCTCCTCCCAGGGCTGTGTCTACATAACCCAGGGAAGCCATTATGGAACAGCTGCCTTATGAATGGAAATCTACACCTAGACAATGTGCTATGCCATCCCAGCCAGAAAAAATGGTTGACAACTTCCCTTGCCAAAAGTGCCTTGTATCATAAAATCTTATGCCATTATTGCTTTCTGAAAGGCTCAGGATCCTACCACCCTTCAAAGGATGGCATACAACTCCCACCGTGTGTGTGTGTGTGTGTGTGTGTGTGTGTGTGTAGAGGCTGTTCTTGAGGGCAATAGGTGAGCTTTTGTTTTGCTGTGTCAGGTCTACATGGTAAAGGAGAAAGGCTAGAATATTAGGATAGTATTAGGATAATGGATGGGAATATTTTAAAGCAATTCTGAGGTGGAAGGAACAGAGAGAAAAGCCTTGGAACAGCTGGAGAAAACTGTCTTCAAGGAAATGGACTAAGCTTTGTCTAGAATGTGCTAGGTAAACTTCTCCTCTAGCTTCCCATGAAGATACTGGTGAGGTGGACACTGCTGTGCAGGGTTTTGTCAGCTGGGTTTCTGTTTTGGAGATGAAGTGACCCTGGCATCAAGGGGACATGGGACACAAGCAGAGGCTTCCAAGATACCCCAGGAGCACCTCTGTTCCATACAGATGGGGAAATTGAGGACCAGAGGAGGGGCTTGTCCAAAGTCACCTAGTGAGTTAGAGCGCTCAATGCTTTTCCCATTAAAAATGAACCCCAGGCCACGGGCGGTGGCTCACACCTGTAGTTTGAGACCAGCCTGGCCAACAGAGAGACCCTGTCTCTTCAAAAAAATTAAAACATTAGCCTGGTGTGGTGGTGTGCACCTGTAATCTCAGCTACTTGGGAGGCTGGGGTGGGAGGATCGCTTGTGCCCAGGAGTTAGAGGCTGCAGTGAGCCATAATTGAGCCACTGCACTCCAGACTGGGTGACAGAACAAGACTATCTCAAATACCAAAAAAGAATAGGAAAAAGGAAAAAAAAAAAAAGGAGAAGAACCCCAAACAGCCCACCGTGAGCCATGGTGGCCCCAAATCTCCAGCGTCCCTGCGGGGTCCCAGGCCGGCTCAGTGGAGGTATTCCCGCACAGTGAGCTCCTTCAGGGTGATGCCGCGGGGCATGGGCCTCCGGAGCTGGCTCTCCTCCAGCCTCTCCTGCAGAGACACAAAGTCCTTGCCCAGTGCGTAGGCCAGGCGGACCATGGCGTCCAGCAGAGGCGCGTAGTAGCGATGGCCCTCCCGGGCCTGCAGGCGCTGCAGGGCCCTCTCTCCGGCCGCGAAGGCCTCGGCGGGGCGGTCCAGGTCGCGGTGGCACAGCAGCACGGCGCACAGGGCCGGGACGGCGGCCGCGGGGCAGTGGGCGGTGAGCTTCTCCTGCAGCGGCAGCACGCGCAGCAGCAGCTCCAGGGCGCGCGGGTACTGGCCGGCGCGCAGGCAGCCGAAGGCCTCGCGCAGCTCCGGCCGCGTGAGGAAGTCCAGGAACTCCCGGGAGCGGCGCACGCAGCGGATGGCGTAGAGCAGGCCCAGGTAGTCCTGCAGCGCGCGCCGGCGCTCGCAGATGATCTCCTCCGCGAAGTTCCCGGTCAGGTGCTTCCTGGGGAACTCCACGTCCTCGATCTCCTCCCTGAACGTCTTCAGCAGCGCCTTCTGGAGCTTCGCGAAGTCGGAATAGCGCCGTTCCAGGACTGCCTTGTTGTTGTCAAAGCTCCCGGTCTGGATGACGATGATCTGGTACACCTAGGGCGCAACGCAGAGACAGCTGTGGACACCTCCCAGCGGGGGCTGCGGTGGACGGAGCGCCCCGAGAATAAAATTAACCAGGCCGGTGTAAAGCATGCCCGAAAAACGGGCGATCCTTATATGCAATTCTATGTATGTATGTATGTATGTATGTATGTATGTATTTATATTTAGAGACAGGGGCTCGCACTGTCACCCCGGCTGGAGTACAGTAATGCGATCATAGCTCACTGCAACCTTGAACTTCTGGGTTCAAGTGATCCGCCCACTTCAGCCTCCCGAGTAGCTGGGACTACAGGCACACCCACTGTCCGGCTGATTTTTTGATTTTTATAAAGATATGGGGTCTGGCTGTGTTGCCTAGGCTGATCTTGAACTCCTGGGCTCAAGCGATCCTCCTACCTGGGCCTCCCAAAATGCTGGAATTACAGGCCTGAGTCACTGCACCTGGCCCAATTCTGGTTTAAATTGCTATTGGCATCAGCTGAGTCAATCCTGGAACAACAGCACAGCAAGGTGGGGACATCCGGGAGGAGAAAGGGCACAGGGACCTGGCCTGCAGGCTGCTGGGGTCCCTCTTGGCTTTACTTGCTAAAACTGGGCCTCCATTTTCTGAGCTAGGATGCTGTGTTTTCCAAATGTTTCACACTTGGGAATTAGTTTTAGGTACAATATAACATCATTTAGGTTCACCAGTGATGGCGTTATATGGTAAGAAAATCATTCCTTTTCAATTCTCTTTCAAGAGAATCCTGATTAAGGGCAATTATACATTAAGGGCAATTATAACCCATGCATCTGACTCCAGAGCCAGATTGCATATAATTATAGCCCCACCATGTTCTAGCTGTGTGGTTTTAGATTGGTAATTTAACCTCTCCGAGCCTCAGTTTTCTCATTCATAAAATGAGGACAGGCATAGTGCCTACCTCACCCAGTGAGGATTAAATGAGATAGTGCACTGAAATCACATGGAGTTGTGCCCAGCATGCCACTGGCATTCAGCGGTAGCTTTGTTATTATCCTGGACCCAGGTAAGTGAAGGAGAAGGATGAAGTGCGGCTCTAAGGACGTCTTGAACATCTCCTTAACACAGGCTAAAATTCCAGCCTAACAGGGAGAGCGGCCCCTAGGCTCAGGGCCTTCCGGAAGCCACAGTACCCAGCTACAGTTTAATAACAGCAGGTAGCTTTCCTTGTATTGACTGACCTTTCTAGTATGACTTTTCTAGTTACTTTTCTTTATGCCATGTGATGTTGGTTTTCCATTTAAGGTATTTCTCTTCAAAATAAATGTATCTTGTGTTTTGAAAAAGTGATCCAATTGAAAGAAAAAATAATAATTATAATGGATACAGGGATATGGCAAAATTGGTGAAGAAAGGATACAGGTGACCCACACCTGATATGGGATTAAACTGGACTATTTCCTTCTTAGGACCAAGAAGCATGAGTCATATGGTTGGAATCCTCACAGACGCTAGCAGGTACTGAGCCTGAAGTCTTGCTCTTTGGCCATTTTCTCCGGAAGAACACTGTGAGTTAGAGTGTGTCGACCCATTTCATAGTTGGGAACGCTGAGGCCCCAAAAGATTTGTTCAGGGACAGGAAGGAAGCAGAGTGAAAGAGGTGCCGCCATTTCCCGATCTTTGCTTACCACAAACTTAGAGACTTTTCTCTCCTCGATGCGAGCTGAAGCGATCTCAAAGAGCAGTTTGACGTGCTTCCAATGGCATTTCTCCTTCTGCCAGTACTGCTGAAGCTCCCTCGTGGTCATGCTGGAGTTGGAGCTCAGGCCGCTGTGCGTGTCTGGAAGGACAGCACCCTTAAGGATCTGCACCCGGTCAGTGCACTTTGGAGGCAAGGGCTTGGGGAGATGGCTGGGTGGATCTGAGATGGGATATCAGAACTCCTAAAGAGTGCTGAATATCTTTCTCTCCCACCCCACCATTTATAGGCCCAAGCGGGGCATCAGGCAGACCTCTGTGTCCAGCCTGGCTGAATCCACCCTACGACTGACAATCTCAAATAGCCCATCATCCCCAAGTGGTTTCTCAGCTGTGAAATGCGGTGCAGGCACTTTGCATCGTCCACTTTTGGTCTGTGGATTGGCCTTGGTGAAATCCCTGCTGCCGACAAGCAGAGACGGTGGCTTGTGTGTTTCTGAGCTCCCTGCAGCCCTGACTTCATGACTGTCTCCAGGACTTCTTGAGCACACATCGGTGGGCGGGGGGAGGGGTGGTGGGTAGTGATGAGGATGTTCAGCCTCAGCGGGCTGGCCCTTCCTAACGTTCCCATCTAACTGCCCACGTGCCAGGCTCTTCTCAGACACGCACTCCTCTGCTTTGCATCCAACCCTCTATTTCCATGCCTGGAAAATGAACACAGTGTTTCTTAAACTCCACTCGAGCCCTGCGCCTCTCTGAGCTTCTTGAGAAGTGCAAATAATTGTACATTTTATTGCAAAGGGCATGGGTCCCAGTTCTTTTCCAGTCTACCCTTCAAGACCCAACCCCTGCATCACTGCAAATGCCCCTTGGCATTAGAGTAAGGGCCTCCCACCTTGCTCCTATAGCCTCTTTTGTGGCACGTCTAACTATTTCTCACTGATCTGTTTCTCTGCCAAACCTCAGGGCCAGTGCGGTGTTTGATTTATTCTGTTCCTGCTTCCGCAGTGCCCTGCATAGGGCTGGGAACAGAGCAGGTGTTCAACAGGGGAATCTTGAAGGATTGTAAGAAAAGTTCCAGGAGATGGTGCTACAGCAGATGCTGTCCATGCCCATGGCTGGGCCATGCCCTCTTGGCACTCACTTTTCCGGAACATGCTACTGGCTTCCCTGAAGGCTCTCTAGGGCTATAGCAGCAGACCCAGGAGCGTCCCTTCTCTGATGCAGGGCAGGACTGGTAGATAACAGCCTGGCTTCCTCACCCTTGGGATAGGACAACCCAAAGATATATTCCAGGGTCTCCCAGAAGACCTCTGCTGGCGTTGGGCCCCAGCCACCTACCGTGCCCATCTGTTTGCTGATGCCCTGCACTGGCCTCCTACCTTGCCCTTCCTTGATTGCCCACTCTCCTGCTGTGACCCCTAGGACCATCTCCCAGATAAACAGCTTGCACAGATCTGTGTCTCAGTGTCTGCTTTGGGATAACCCAAGTTATAAGAGCTGCCCAGGCCTCTTGCTGCATCCGCCAAAGTGACCCACATTTGTATTTTGAATGTCTTCCGACATCTCCCCCGGACCGAGTCTCAAGCCTCAAGCCCACCTAAGTGCCCATCAGGTCCTGGGTGCAGGAGGTCAGGGCCAGTGGCTGGTGCTTCCTGCTTGGTCCTTGCAGTGCACTGGGTTATGGGTCCCTTCCAGCCAGGGCTCCCAGGGTGCTCTGGACTTGCCATGCTCCAAGTCTGCCAGAGAAACAAGAGAACAGTGAGTACCCCCTCCAACTGGGGTTCCCATTGGCTCCTGGAGTGCCTAGGAGCTGTGTCATGCCCCCTGCTGGCAGGCAGATGGAATGACAATGGCCCCACGGCTGAACCTTCCTGGCTCTCCCAGCTGCCAGATCCCAAACCTAGGTCTGCCCCTTTGCTGGGCAGCAAGGCAGAGAAGACCCTTCGCCTACCGTGATGATACATGTGTTATTGAGGTGGTTTTAAATGAGATGATTTCAAGCAAAAGCATTGGCTTTAGCGATTACTTGAGAGAAAGATGCTGGCTTGTCCAGATACTCAGTTTTATGTTACACATGTGAATGATGTCTCAGTGTTCAGGCTGGCCATGGTGGCTCATGCCTATAATCCCAGAACTTTGGGAGGCAGAGTCAGGAGGATCACTTGAGCCTGGGAATTTCGGACCCACCTGTGCAATGTAGTGAGACCCCGTCTCTAGAAAAAATTTTAAAAAATTATCCAGGGGTGGTGGTGCACGCCTGTGGTCCCAACTACTTAGGAGACTGAGGCAGGAGGATCCCTTAAGCCCAAGAGACTGAGGCTGCAGTGAGCTATGATGACGCCACTGCACTCCAGTCTGGGTGACAGAACGAGACCATCTCAAAAAAAAAAAAAAAAAAAAAAAAAAGAAAGAAAGAAAGAAAAGAAATCTCAGTATTCAGCTCAGAGCAGGTAGGTATACTGGTATGAATCATCTATAGATCAATCAATCAATTATCCATCTATCGGCAAAATTAGCTGATAGCTTGTTATACCGATGACTTCATACTCAACCTAGGTTCTTCACAGCCCCTAATCTAGTTTAATGCTCACAAAAATCTATCATTACCACCAAATAACAGATGAGGAAACTGAGGTCTAGCCCAAAGTCACGCAGCTGGTGAGTGTGGGCAACAAGCAAAGGTGAGTTTGTCCCCAGTGCTCAGTGACATTCGGGTGTGTGCCTGACACCCAGCACACACGCTGGCGCCAGCCTGACCGCTGGCTGCAGTCAGGACTGTTTTCTTCTCCCTTTTATAAGGGAACTGAGACTCAGAGTTGCCAAAAATGAATAGCTGGTGAGTGGTGGTCAGGATACAGACCCAGGCTGGGTTGACTTCAGAATTCTCTCCACTTTCCTCAGGGAGGGAGAATAGGCAGCTGGCAACTGGTTTACATAATAACTCTGTCTGTGACCCGGATAAGTGGATGAGATGACCTGGTGGCTGACAAGTTACTCAACTTCTCTGTGTTTCCGTTTCCTATAAATTGGGGATAATAACAGAACCCACGTTCACAAGGCTGGGGAGAGGATTCCAACAGGCAGACTCTGAAGCCTCAGCTCAGGGCCCTGTCCATCCCAGGCATTGTCTAGTAGCCATGCTCTTAGTGTCCAGCAAATGCTAGATGCTTCCAGAAATATTTGTGCAATAAATGACTAAGTTAAGGTGGACTGGAATAGAATTACCAATGTTCGAGACAACTTCAAAAAAGGGACGATTAAACATTAGCTCAGCTGGAGTGAGCAGCTGGTATACCAGTTTGGCACAGAAATCCAAGACCAGAAAGGTACAAGCGACCTCACTTTTCTCTTACCAGGACCTGAGGAAGCTGCCAGTGGTTGAACTCTGGTCTGTGGGATTCTGGGCCCTTGGTCTGACCCCTGGGCTGAGTACAGCCTAGAGAAAGGTACAGTCAATGCCTCCTTGGCACCCTGGCACCCCCTGAGCACAGAGAGGGGTGGGGGGATGGTCATGCATGTCCCTGAGCACAGCTAGCGCCTGTCCCTTGCTCCATGGGTGAGAGACCCTGGCGTGGGAAAGGGGAGGTCAGCTGGGGCCTGGAGCCTGCACTTCACAGGGAAGTGCTTGCTGTATCAGGTGAAAGGAACCCTGTGGTTCTGCATAGCCGTCCAGTGGGTGGCCCTCAGGGACCCTTGATCCAACCTCACCTTTTACAGGTGGGCAAACTGAGGCAGGCACAGGGGCCTGGCTGGCCCAGGGCTGCACATTCTTGAGCATCCTGTCACGGACACCCTGTCAGGGAGTCAGGAGACATCGCCTTCCATCCTGAACAACCGCGTGACCTTAGGCAAGTTCTTTAATAGCTCTAGGCCTCAGTTTCCCCACCTGAAAAGCGTGGCTACAAGTCCCGTCCTGTTGATAAGATGATGGATGACTGGAGGGGAGGTTTCCTATATTCTGATAGATGCCTAAGTGAGCTAGCCGGTGGTCTACGTGATTCTTGGTAGCTGAGATTCTTGGTAGCTGAGATTCTTGGGGGCCCAGGGTTTTCCTTGGGCACTCCTATGCTCAGCACTGCTGTAAAGTGGGTGATGGAGAGTGGCCTTGTTCACAGGGGCCCCAGCCTTTGCAGATCTGCTTTCACGACCAGGCAGCTGGCTCCAGGTCAGAAGCAGGGCAATGTTGGACCAGACACACTGTAAGACCCCAGAAACGATGCCTCGGCATGCACTAGGTATTTGTCCTAATGTTCTCCCTCCCCTTGTTCCCCCCCCCGACAGGCCCCGGTGTATGATGTTCCCCTCCCTGTGTTCTCGTTGTTCAACTTGTACTTATGAGTGAGAACATGCGGTGTTTGGTTTTCTGTTCCTGCATTATTTAAATACATCAGTATAAATACAACAGCTCCAGTAAAGACTGAGAAAGCTGATCATTAAACCAGGCCTTAGAATAAAAATCAGGCCAGGTACAGTGGCTCACGTCTGTAATCCCAGCACTTTGGGAGGCCGAGGTGAGTGGATCACCTGAAGTCAGGAGTTCAAGACCAGCCCGACCAATATGGTGAAACCCCTTCTCTACTAAAATTACAAATTTAGTGCCTGCCGGCATGCGCCTGTAGTCTCATCTACTCGGGAAGCTGAGGTGGAAAAATTGCTTGAACCCGGGAAGCAGAGGTTGCAGCGAGCTGAGATCGCGCCACTGTACTCCAGCCTGGGCAACAGAGCAAGACTCTGTCTCAAAAAGAAAAAAAAAAAGAGAATAAAAATCAAATTCAGCAGCCACATTCAGCTCCCTTATGTTGTCATGTTGCCTCTTACGGGTTTCATTGGGAGTCACCCATTTAAAGAGGAGGCAGAAGGAAAGAGTTGTGCATTGGTGTATCCATTGGGTTTTGGGTAGCTTCTCATCCCTCTCCTGGCCTCAGTTTCCTCGTCTGTGAAATGGGAAAGCAATCCTGTCGCTCTAAATGCTCCCTGGGGACAGCTACATAGACGGTTCCATGGACCCTTTCCTCCCCTCTCCTCACCCTCTGTGACAAAGCTTTCTCGACTTTATAACAAAATACTGCAAGTGCTCATGCTGTTGGCCTGGAGGCCTGTAGTTGGCCCAGGGGACAGAGCAGCTTCCCAGCCCCCACTGCCCTCCCGCCCTGTGTACATAGACAGTCATTCTCCTCCTCCTATCCCCAGGTGCCCTGACCACCCGCTCTCCAAGAGCTGCCTGCCAAGTCCAGTCCTTCTTTTGCTGGGCACACAGAGGTCATGCTATCTTTCTGAGGGCCTGCAGAGGACTTTTCATAGGGAATGAGCCTCTAGAGGGGTGAAATAAAGCACCTGGCTCACTCCAGGAGACGAGGTCCCGGGACGCTGGATGTGTGGCTGCCTCTGTTGGGGAAAGGATGGGTACCCTCTGACACCTAGATGCTCAGCTGAGAAGCCTTGCCAAAGCCAGGGGCTCCCAGCTAGAGTGTGTGTAACAATCCCCTGGCGGGTGGGGGTGGAGGTGGGGGTGGGATACCAGGGGCTTATTCAAAAGCAGGTTTCCTGGCTCCTAACATAGGAAAATGCCTTTGAGCAGACCTGGATTCTGTATTTTCCATGAGTCCCCTAAGGCTATGCTGACACAGGGGTTCCCTGACACTGTTTTTTGAGAAACACAGGTGCGGTGACTTACTCTCCAGGCCCAAGATGGGTTGTATAAATGCCTTGCATTTCAAAAGGAATGGAGGTGATGGAGGGTCCAGGAGCTTCCCTGTCCTCTGCCTCAGTGTGCTAAGGAGAGCTCCAGACACAGCGGCTGTCACCAAGCCTTCCCTGTCCCACCCTGCCCCCAACAGGTGCCAGACAGGGTCCCAGGAGGGAGTACTCAGCCCACAGTGGACAGAGGACAGCTGAGCTTGGGATCAAATACTGACCTCCAGCCTCTGGGGCTGTGTGTGTCCAGGGGTCCAGGAGGAGTGTCACATGGCTCCTTCAAGCTCTTGGTTCCAAGTTCCGGTGACCAGCCGAGGGCTGCCACTTTGCTAAGTTCCCCGTTTGAAAACAGGAAACAGGCTGTGAGCAGGCTGTGACGTGCTCCTGATCGCCCCATCCCATTGGCTGGTGAAACATGGTATATTGAACTCAATTGGCAGCCTGTCAGCTGTACCTACTTCTCCTTCCGGGCAGCGCAGGGAAGGACAAGGTGTTACGGGGCCAGCCTTGTGGGGTCTAGGTGAGCCTCACTCTCCCTGCAGCCTTGCAGCAGTCTGGCTGTCCTTCGAGCCCCCGTCGATCTCTGACATTCAGGCATTAGCTCCCAGAACCCTTTAACATTCATTATTCCACTCTATGAGCTAGGCAGGATGGGGGCCGGCATGCCCCATGAACAGATGGGAAAACCGAGGCTTGGGTCACAGAGCTGGTGGGACACAGAGCCAGTGACGGACATAGAAAAGCACTGGGGTGGAGTTACAGTTCTATCTGGTACCTCTTCTCTGAGCAAAGCTGTATCCATCACCACCAACAGAAAGTACCAGGGAAGCGAAACTCCTCAGCACTGGTGTGATTCACGGCCACCCATCTTTGTGGCTTTGAGGGCAAGAGACTGAAATCAGACAGAAAATAGAACCTTACTGGCTGGCCTAGAAGTTTACTGAGCTTCTTCAGAGCCATGACTCCCTTCTTCCCTATTAGAGGTAGTCAGGGTCCTGATTCAGATGGGGATTACTTCTTTGTTTTTCCTTAGAAATTTACCACCTATGAGATCCCTGAACAATTGAGTTTCATTTTCCTTGTTTGTGAATCTTATATAAATTGAGCCATGTATACTGTGTGTATTCTCCAGTGCCTTGCTTCTTTCATGCAACATTTACGTGTGTAAGATTCACTGATGCATTTCTGTGTAGCTAGTTTTCTCATTTCCATTGTTGTGTTGCTACATTATTATTATTACTATTTATTTTCCTTAAATTCTGGGACACATGTGCAGGCTTGTTATATAGGTATATATGTGCCATAGTGTTTGCTGCACCTGTTAACCCATCATCTAGGTTTTAAGCCCTGCATGCATTAGGTATTTGTCCTAATGCTGACCCTCCTCTTGCCCCCCGCCCCCTGACAGGCCCTGGTGTATGATGTTCCCTTCCCTGTGTCCATGTGTTCTCATTGTTCAACTTGTACTTATGAGTGAGAACATGCGGTGTTTGGTTTTCTGTTGCTGCATTATTTAAATACATCACTATTTATCTTTTTTTTTTGTCTTTTGATGCACACTTGGCTTGTTCCTACGATGGCCATCATGATCAGTGCCACTGATGATATTCTTACAGATTTGTCCAATTCCATGTACTTATCTGAGGTGAAATTGCTGGGTCTTAGAGTACGGCTAGCTTCAGCTGTGCCAGATTATGCCAAATGCTTTCCGGAGTGGCTGTGCCATTTCATATTCCTACCGGCAGCATATGAGAGTTCCAGGTACTCCACCTTCTCACCTGCACTTGATATGGTCATTATTATTATGATTTTAGAGACGGGGTCTTGCTCTGTCACCCAGGCTGGAGTGCAGTGGTGCCATGGTAGCTCACTGCAACCTGGAACTCCTGGGCTCAAATGATCCTCCCACCTCAGCCTCCTGAGTAGCTAAGACTACAGGTATGTTGCCATGGTTGGCTAATAAAAATTTTCTTTTTGTAGAGATTGACCATGATGGCCACTATATTGCCCAGGCTGGTCTTGAACCCCTGGCCTCAAACGATTCTCCTGTCTTGGGCTCCCAAAGTGCTGAGATTACCAGTGCGAGCCACCATGTCTGGCCTGGTCAGTGTTTTTTAGTGCATCACTGCATTAATGTGCAGTGGTCTCTCATCATGGTTTTAAGTTGCATTTCCCTAAGGACTAACGATGTTTAGCATCTTTTCAGGGGCTTATTCGCCATCCTTATGCCTTCTCCAGTGAAGTGTCCTTTCAAAGCCATTGCTCATTATGGATTGGATTATTTTAATGGTTTGTAGGTGTTCTTTACATATTCCTTTGGGTTTTTTTGCTTCTCAATGTCCTTTTCCACCCTACAGTTTGATTTTGTACTCTCTTAATGGAGTTTTGTGATGAATAAAAGTCGCCAACTTTAAAGAACCCTATCAATCCTTTGATACGGTTGAACTTCGACTCTCCTAATTGCAACATGAAATTTAATAAAGTCCTCCTGGTACCAAAGCATTCTGCCCTGAGCCAGTGTCATCCTCGGCGGGCATGGAGGTTTCTCCTGTATTCACTGCTGCAACCTCATAGGCTTGTGAGGCTTAAGAGGAGTTCAGTTGAGCCAAGCGCTTAGAACAATGCTGTGCTGTGCTGTGCAAGTGCTGGCAGTTATTTTTCTAAGACCTTTATTGCTTGTCTTTTTCACTGGGAGCTCTATAAGGTTCCTGTTTACCTATTGACCTTGCTTACTGACATGGCCCTGCAAGCCCACCTCTCTGCAGTGCTGTCACTGTCATTAAGGATCTCCACATCTGCAAAGGTCTGTCTCTGAGCAGAGCTCATGAGGAGCGCCATGAATGGTGTGCCTCTGGCCTGCTAGCTGGCGTGCTCCGTGAGAGCAGGGGCCGTAGCTCAGTCATCTCCATCTCCTCCTGTCCAGCAGAGGACCTGGTGGTGTGACTCCCTGCATAGAGTGAGGCTGGAATGCCCTGTGCCCTCTCCTCCCTGGGTTGTGTCCCGTAACATTTCAGTTTTCTCGCCTATTCTCTGCCCAGGCCTGGAATCTCCAAGGCACCAGGGTGGACTCCAAAGCCCTTCGCGGCAGCCCTGTGGGCTTCTCACTCTGCAGAAGATAACCACAGGGGGAACATGTGTGGTTGCTGCCGCTTCCTCTTTTGGGGAAAGGAGAAGTTTCTTGGAAACCCCCTGACAGAGAGGGCTCTGGCCTGCATAGGTAGGATCCAGCTGAACCAGAAGATGCCACACATGGTCACCTGTTGGATGTTGCTTTTTCTCTGCAGCCAGAATTCTCTGTGGTGGAGGCAGAGGGCATTCTCACACTGCAGAATGGCCGGCTTAAACAACAAACATCTCTTTCTCGTGGTTTTGGAAACTGGGAAGGCCAAGATCAAGGTGTTAGCAGATTCAGTGTCAGTGGAGGGCTTGATTCCTGGTTTGCAGATGGCCATCTTCTTGTTGTGTCCTCACATGGTGCTCAGGGGTCTCTACCCTCATGGCCTCATGACCTCCTAAAGATCCCACCTCGTGATCACATTGTGTGTTAGGATTTCAATATATGAACTATACGAACTTGGAGGGCACACATTCAGTTCATCACAGGCAGGCAAGGTCCCATTGTCATGTGGGGGACACAGGAATGGGTATCCTCCATTGCAGTGCTGAAGCCAGATGGCAAGGAGAGTCACCAAGAGGCACCAGGAGTGAGAAAGGGGAAATGCTGGTAGTATCTCAGAGTCTGGTGCCTCTCCTGGAATTTGAAATCTGAGCAGGTCTCCCTCTCGCTTGGACCCACCCTTCAGTGGCCTCCCACCGCATTCAGAGTGAATCCGAGCTCTCTACTGAGGCTTCCGTGACCTGCCACTTGTCTCCCTTTTTGTCACTCGGTCCGCTCCCAGTGTCACTTGCCACACGCCAGCCGACCCAGACTGCGTTCTGTCGCTCAGATGAGCCTTTGTCTTTGCAGTTCCTTCAGCTGAAAATACCTTCCGCTTGGCTTTTCCAGCTCTGGCTTTCTCATCGTTAGGCAGCAGCTCCGTGGTCACTCCTCCTGCGGTCTTCTCCTGACCCCTCTCTTGGGATCTGTCTTTGTTTTGCTTATTTGTATACTTGTACATTTCCTGCCTCAAATGCCACGATGGCAGGGACTTTGTCTGTGTCATCATCTGTGCCCCCAGCACCTAGCACAGTGCCTGCTGCAGAGCGGGTGCTCAGTAAGTAATTGTGTGAATGAATGAATGACGGGGTGAATGCAGAGAAGTGGACACCTGGGCTGTGGCTGCAGCTCAGCCCTGACTCACTGTGGGATTCTGGGCAGGCCACCACCCCTGTCTGATTTTCGGCTTTCCTAATTGCAACATGAAGTTAAATGACGTCCTTTTAGCACCAAAGCATTCTACATTGAGCAAACCGTTGAGTACTAGAAGCTACCCCCACTACCGGTCTGGATGCCTGACATGCTTGGAACTGCAGCACTGATACACCTTCTTTGAGAAATTCAGCAAGAATGTATCAGTCCCAGGTGTGCCTCCCAGCGCTGGAATAGCAAACCGTAACAGGCCAGGTGTTTTTCACAGGTGACACAAAATTTGGTCGTGTCAATCTTGTTTTTCTGCAGCTGGATGTGCCCGTATAACCTTTTATTAAGTTTCAAAGGTTCTTAATATTGTAGGGTTTAAAAACTGGGGCTGCAGACAGAATGCACTATGGGGCACTGCTGTGGTTGTATTGAGACATAACAGGGTGGGGCTGGGCACAGGCCCACTTATTTCTACACTGCAGGCCCCGGGAGCTTCAATCACTATTACTGGACTTCCTGGTCTTCACAAACCTCAGGACTGTCAGAACTGCTGATTGTGTAAAGATTCATGGTTAAGATTTGGAGAAAATCCAACTTTTCTTATCAGGAGACCACACACATCCTGTTCTTGCGACATCTGTTTGGGCAAAGGTGTTGAGGAGCAGTTTGGATGGGGTTAAGGGCCATCAGGGCCATTGAATATCATTTTAAGGTTTGTGCCTTGCACAGATGACCTAGAAAATGGCAGCAGTGGGCCGGGCATAGTGGCAGATCACGAGGTCAGGAAATTGAGACCATCCTGGCCAACATGGTAAAACCCCAGGTCTACCAAAAATACGAAAAATTAGCTGAGCATGGTGGCGCATGCCTGTAGTCCCACCTACTCAGGAGGCTGAGACAAAAGAATTGCTTGAACCTGGGAGGGAGAAGTTACAGTGAGCCAACCTGGGCGACAGGCAGCAGTGATGCTAAAATCCAGCCCTGGCTCTGCCGTTCCAAGCTGGCACCTGTGTCCGTGTAGATAAAGCTGGCACTTGTGTCCACACATTGGAAAAGAAGAATCATATGGTCTGCTATGAGTTAATTCATAATGAAGGAGTGAGAAACTGATTTTCAAAGACAATGCACTCAGCCAATGGAACATTTTATTTTGCTGAAGTGGGGTTTGTAAGCTTGGGGCTAGAATGGCAAGATTTGAGAATAGAGGTGTGATCCTAGAAGCAATATGGCAGAGGGAAGGAGAGAGAGGAGGCACAGCAAGGGGTCTCAGGAGGAGGCCTGGGCAGGGGAACTGGGTTGTGTTTTTCGGGTGTCTGATCTTCCCGTCCAATGTACTGATGAGCCTGGGCCTGAGGTGGGGAAGTGACAAAATTCTAGGTCTAGTCTTGAGGTAGGAATGGGGCAATCAGAGGCTGCCCAAGAAATGCAGGCACATTGGGTTCCCAGGTTGGTGGCTGCTCCATGGAGAGCTGTCTGCTCTGATGTGTCCTTCTCTCAAGCATTGTCCCTCTGTCAATAAGTCACCCACAGACTGGGCGCAGTGGCTCACACCTGTAATCCCAGCACTGTAGAAGGCTGAGGCAGGCAGATCACCTGAGGTCAGGGGTTTGAGACCAGCCTGGCCAACATGGTGAAACCCCATCTCTACTAAAAATGGAAAAATTAGCTGGGCGTGATGGCGCATGACTATAATCCCAGCTACTTGGGAGGCTGAGACAGGAGAATTGCTTGAGCCGAGCAGGCAGAGGTTGCAGTGAGCCAATATCTCGCTGCTGCACTCCAGCCTGGGTGACAGAGTGAGACTCTGTCTCAAAAAAAAGTCACTCTGCAAACAGACTTGGGCCGAGCACTGGGCCAGAGGCTGAGGTCCAGCAACCAGAAGCTGAGGTCCAGCAACAGAAAATGGTTCCCTGAACCCTCAGAGACTCGTGGTCTGGTGAAACACAGGACAGACACATGGAACTGGGGCTGACAATGGAGGACCACCTTGGCTGATGGCCAACAGGAGGACACGCAGGCTGCTCTTTGCAGCTGAGAGGACTGGGAGACCCGTGGGGACTGCGGGGTCTGGAGAGCTTCCTTGCTCCAGCTTCCTTGGCATGGAAGGTCCCAAGAAAAGCGGATAGAGAAGGACATGGACTTCACTCACAGTCCCACCATTCCTTAGGTGGATCACCTTAGGAAATGTATAAACCTCTTGAAACCTCTGTTTCTTCATCTCAAAGATGGGGACGAGGAATAGAATCTACTCCATAGAGGTGTTGTGAGAATACAGGGCATGGCATATGGCAAGTGTTCAATGACATATTCACACTGTAGAGTGTTTACTGTTTACCAAGTCCTAGTGTATGTATCCCTCATGGCAAGATCTAAGCGGATTGTCATCCCCACTTAACTATGAGGGAGACTGTGATCAAGAGAAGTGAAATGACTGACCAAGAGGATTCAGCTGCTAAGGGGCAGGGCTGGGATTCAAATCCAGGTTCGCTGGGGCCAGAGTCCTTGCTGTTGCCACCTGTTGCCTCTGCCTGGGGCGCAGAGTGAGCAGAAGCTGAGGGTGGGAGTACTGAGGGCTAGTGGACGCTGGTGGAGCTGGGGATGCAGAGACTAGGGAAGGCAAAGGCCTTCCTGTCTTCATCCATTTGGGCCAGCTTGTGGAAGGGTTTGGATTATGGTGAGTGGCTGGGCTGCCCGGAGCAGAAGACCACCAGCGTGGAGACCGTAGCCCAGCATGAGGCAGGGTAACCACCACTGTCAGCAACAGCTGGTCCTGGGCTGAGCTCCCATCATCCCTTGCTCCTGGGGGCAGTGCTCCAGCACAGGCAGCTTCCCTACCTGGGAGAATTCTAAACGACAAAACCCAAGGGTTTCTCTCTTCCGAGGCCCCGGGGATCCTGGAGGCTTTTTCCCTCTGCCCCTTCTGAGCACTTACTGGCTGGTGCCCAGGTCAGAGCACTCAAGGACAGAAATGTCCCCAGGGCACCCCAATTACCGTCTTGGCAGAGGGCCTGACATGCAGGAGTTTTTAATTGATGTCCCTTAACTCATTAGAAAGTTTTTAAAAATCACTGGACAAGTAAATTATGCTTATTAGGAAATACAGGTTAGCACAGAAGAGTTTTAAAAGTCCACTTATAACCTTATCCTAACTTGTCTTTTAGATGTTTCAATGCATACATATTCATACGTAGCTACTACAGAGTTTCTGTATAAAGTGTGAGGTAGGAGTCCAAATTCATTTCTTTTGCATGTGGGTATCTAGTTTTCCCAGCACCATTTGTTTAAAAGATCATTTTCCCCCCTTGAATAATCTTGGCATCCTTGTTAAAAAAAAATCTACTTTTTAAATTTAGCCTTATATTCTTTCTACACAAAGCACTTGGCAGCCCATCTGTTTTGCATTGAGTATAATTCACATACCATAAAATTCACCCTTTTAAGGTGTACAATTCACTGTTTTTCAGTCCATTCACAAGGTTGTGTAACCATCACCATGATCTAATTCCAGAATATTTTCATCATGCCAGTAAAACAAACAAACCAAAAACAAATCTTACACCCACTAGTGGTCACTCCTCATTCCTCCTTCCTCAGCTCCTCGCAACCACAAATCTACTTTCTTTCCTTATGAGTTTGCCTATTGTGGACATTGCATATAAATGAACTTGCATAATAAATGTCATTTTGCGGCTGGCTTCTTTCACTTAGCATAATGTTTTCAAGGTTCATCTATGTTGCAGCATTTATCAGTACTTTGTTTATTTCACAGCTGAATAATATTCCGTTGTACAGATACATCACATTTTCTGTATCTATTCATCAGCTGTGGGGCGCTTAGGTTGCTTCCACTCTTTCCACTTATGAATAATGCTGCTACGAATATTTGTGTACAAGTTGTTGTGTGCGTATATGCTTCAATTCTGTTGACTATACCCAAGAGTAGAATTGCTGGGTCATATGGTAACTCTATGTTTAACTTTATGAAGAACCAACAAACTATCTTCCACAGTGGCTTCACCATTTTACACTCTGATCATCAATGTAAGAGGCTTCCAATTTCTCCACATTCTTTCCAATGTTTATTTTCTGTCCTTTGGACTCTCGGCACCTTTGTGAGTGTAAAGTGGTATCTCATGGTGGATTTGATTCGCATTTCCCCAACAATTAATGAAGTTGAGTATCTTTTCATGTGCTTGCTGGCTACTTATATATGTTCTCTGAACGTTTTCAAATCCTTTGCTCATTTAAACAGTTGTGTTAGTCTTTTTATTATTGAGTTTCAGGAGTCCTTTATATATTCTGGATATGAGTTGAAACTATTTTTTCCCATTCTGTTGGTTGCCTTTTCACTTTCTTGATAGTGTCTTTCAAAGCACAAAAGCTTGGAATTTCAATGAAGTCCAATTTATCTGTTTTTTTCTTTGGTCATTTGTGTTTTAGGTGTCAAATCTGAGGAATCATTGCTTCATCCAAGGTCACAAAGATTTTCACCTTTGTTTTCTTCCAAGAATTTTATATTTTAAATCTTGCATTTGGGATTTTGATCCATTTTGGATTAATTTTTGTAAAAGGCATGAGGTAGGAGTCCAAATTCAGTTCTTTTGCATGTGGATATCTAGCTTTCCCTGTACCATTTGTTAAAAAGACCATTTTTTCCCTTTGAATTATCTTGGCATCCTTGTTTTAAAAAATCTACTTTTAAAATTTAGCCTTATATTCTAGGCATCTTTCTGTCTAATAAACACACTTATAGGATCTTTAAAAAATAAATATATATTGAAATATGACAAGCATAAGGGAAAATGCAAATATCATGTGTTTAACTTGGTCAGTTTCACAATGTATTTGCATCAATGCAACCACTATTCAGAGCAAAAATAGTGAAAAAAAATAGCACCGCAGAAGTCACCTTCACCCCTTCCCTAGTCACTACCTCCAACTTTCTCCCCAGTGATAGCCCCTCTCTTGGCTCCTACCATTGTAATGCAGTTTTGCCTGCTTTTGAACTGTATAGCAATGATACCATTCAGTATGTATGCTTTTCTATTCAGCTTCTTTCACCCAACATCATGTCTGTGAGGCTGTAGTTCTCGTGGACTGGAGTGGTTCATTGATTTTCCTTGGTTATTAGAATCACAGCATTATTTTTAGCATATTCACTTAATAAAGATTTATTGCATGTCAGATCCTGTTCTAGGCCTTGGGAGAAGGCAAGGAATAAGGCAAAAAGTCCCTGTTCCCTTGGAGCTCACGTTCTCCTGGGTGAGAGACTGACAACAAAGACAATAAATAAATAGAATACTTAGCGTGTAGTGTGCGGATAAGTGACATGGGGAAAAATACAAAATAAATCAGGAAAAGGGATTGGGGGTGTTGCAATTTTACACAGAATAGTTAGGGAAGCCCTTGCTGAGAAAGTCACATGGAAGCAAAGACTCAAAGGGGAGGAGGGAGGGAGCCGTGTAGATTTCTAAAGAGCATTCCAGGCACAGCAAAGGCAAAGACCTGAGTATAGCTGCAGGCTTGGCATATTTGAGGAACAGCCAGGAGGCCAGTGTGGCTGGAGCAGAGTGAGTAACTGGAGAGTGTAAGGAGGAGGGCAGAGAGGGTGCCAGGGGCCAAACAGTCATTGTAAGGACCTTGGTTTTTACTTTGGGATGGGAATCATCAACACAGAAGTTTCAGCAGAGGAGTGATTTAATTTGACAAAAGAAAAAAAAAAAAGCAGACTTTCTGGCTGCTGGATTGAAGAAAGGCTGTAGTTGGAGGCATGCAGAATGGCCAAGGAGCTTCTGGCATCACCTAGGGGAGAGATGGTGGAGATTTGGACCCAGGTGGTAATGGTGCATGTGGAAAAAAATGGGATGCATTTTGGAAATATTTGAAGGCCAAGCTGAAAAATTTGCTCCCAGATTGGATAGTGGAATTGAGAGAAGATGGGTCAGGTTGAGTTTTCTAGGTTCAGATGTTCTGTCAGTTTTCTTAATTAATTTTCTGTTACTGGGCATTAGGGAGGTTCCCAGCTTCTTACCGTTATAAGTAAGATGGTGGAGAATATCCTTGTAGATGGATCTATTCCCTGTCCAGAATGATTTTTCCAGGGTAGATTCAGTCCTTCTAATGCAGCATTTTCCAACCTTGGCTGACTGTGTACCACCTGTACAGTTATTTACCTGAAAGCAGTATGGGGTAGTGGTTAGAGCATCAATTTGGTGCCAGAGGACTGGGGCAAATCCCATTTCTGGGGCAAATCCCCATCTCTGGGGCAAATCCCCATCTCTGGTACCAGAGAAAAGGGGCCATTTCAAAGTTGGGGAGGTCCCTGGCAGCAGTGAGGAGTCCTGAGGAGCCCTGGCTTCAGATCTCAGAGGGTGCCAGCTCCCCTGCTGGCCACCACCAACGCTCTTCATCCCCAACCCTTGCCCTTGGGCCTGGCCAGGGACATCTCAGAGCTCGGCTGCAGGTCCTGCTGAGCCCCTGCGCTGCATTGGGCCACCTGCAGGTTGTGCCGCGGGGAAGCCCAAGGCCTGGTCAGCTACCACAGCTTCCAGCGGCACCCGGTCCCCGTTTTGCCTTTGTCACCACCTGCTGGCCAGGACAGCTTGGGCTCCAGTTGGGTGGAGAGTGCCTTCCTCACTGGGGGCTCTGTGTTGCGCATGCGCTTCTTCCTGGAAATCAGCACCGTGAGTGGCGCCCCGGGCCTCAATTTCCCGGGCCTCGACTTCCCGGGCCTCCACTGCCCGCAGCAGCCCGTCTCGGTGGCATTGGTGGCTTGGGTCGCTCCACAGAGACCCGGCCCCTGACTGCAGTGCAGCGCTCTTCCGGGCACAGCTTCCAGGAGTAATAGGAGTCGTTTTACTATTCATGGTGGGCCCCTTGGACCACATGGTATCAGCCTGAGCCTGAAGAAGGTAGACTGGAAACTGCATGAAATCAATACAATAAAACTCATTTTTAAAAATCTCAACAGAAACTCTGCTGAGGCTAGCGGAACTTGAGCCCAGGAGTTTGAGTCCAGCCTAGGCAGTATAGTGGGACGCATCTCTTTTAAAAACACAACAAAACACAAACTTCAGACACACCAAAGCTTAGGGGAACTTCTTGGGTGGGCAGCACTCTGTGTGTGGTGCCACACAACCCTACATTTATGCTGAGAGGGCAACACGTCCCTGAGAACAGTGGAAGCTTTAGATCTGCAATCCTCCCGGACTACACCCTAGGCAGCTCTTCCTTTGGCTGGTTCTAATTAGTAGTGTGTTCTTGTAATGAAATATAGTCCTAAGTTTAATAGCTTTCAGTGAGTTCCAGGAACTTTTCTAGTGAATTACTGAATGTGAACACGGTTTTTGGAAACCCCCAAACTTGCAGCTGGTGTCAGAAATGAGGATGGTCTTGTGTGGACTCTTCGTTTGAACTTTGTCATTGGTCCTAACTCCTTACGATAGCATGAGAAGTCTTGGGCAAACTTGGCTGTGTGAAAGACTGTGCCCGTAACCTTACAGTTGGGCTAACTCTGGATAAAGGGTAAAAGTGTTTAAGCAGGGTGACAATTAGACAATTTACATAACCTGTTCTGGAGGAATCATTTGGCTACACTGGGGAAAATATAATGCAGAAGGGTAAGACTGGCAAGACATGACAATGACAGTGGGAATGGAGACAGACATATTTAAGAGACACTTATAAGGTGCAATTAACAAGACTTGCCTGAATATGAAAGGTGAAAGGAGAAGTCGGATGGATCTGCCAGAAGGAATGTCAGGTTTTGGGTTTGTTTGTTTGTTTGAAGGGAGGTATGGAAGGTGGGAGGCCTGAATTCAGTTTTAGACAATTAAATCTGAGGAACCTTTGAGACACCTTGGTGAAGCTGTTCTAGCAGACAAAGCAAACGTAAAACAGAGTTGGGAGGCTTGAGCATAACCACAGTAACTGAAGTCACGTGAGAGATTGACATTGACTAGGCACAAATAAATCAGCCAGACAAGTGAAGAAGGTCCAGGCCAGAACACTAATATTAAAGGGGTAGGCAGAATATTAAAGCTCACAGAGAAGACTGGTAGCCTGAGAGGCAGGAGAAAAACCTGGAAAGTATGAGTAACACTGAATGATAGTTTTCCTCTTTTTTGCTTATGTGAATTTTCTCCTCTTCTTTATTTAATAAACTCTGTTCATCCCTCCCTCCCTTCATTTTTCCCTCCCTCTTTCCCTCGCTCCTTCTCTCCCTCCCTCCAGAGGGAATTCTGAAGAATTCTGTGTCCCCAAAAATAAGCACAATCCTCAAAGAGCAAAGAGACCAGACTTGGGTGGAGTCCGTTATCCATCCACATGGTTCACAGATGACGTATCTCCACGTTCAGCCCGTCAACAGAGCGTGAGGCAGATAGTGCCATCCACACAGGAGTCACACTCAGGCCGACTGAAGTGTGATTTCCGATTCCATCTTTTGGATTACACTGTTGGTGGGAATGTAAATTAGTACAATCATTTCCCATTTGTATAAGGAGAACAGCATGGAGGTGTTTCAAGAAATTATAAATAGATCTATCATATGATCCAGCAATCTCACCACTGGGTATATATCAAAAGGAAATAAAATAAGCATATCAAAAAGGTAACTGCACTCTCATGTTTATTAAGCAGTGTTCAAGGTAATCAAAACCATTATTTCTTCTAAGTTTTCTTAATTTACCTTTTTTATCATATACTACACCCTAAACATTTGAAGGATTAATGTCTTGTTTTCAATTTCTAAAATGTATGAGTCACTGATTCTTTGAATATTGCCTTCTTATTTAGATGGTCTGGTAAAACAATTAAATGCTTTTTATTTCTTCTCAATCTATTCTTCATATATAAACATACTTTTCCTATTAATTTTGCCTTCTATAAATTAAAAGCCTACATTAATTGTGATCAGCATTTCATTTTACTAGTTCTCTTTCTGACTCAGTCTATTTTAATATGTAATATGTATGTTGTACATTAAATTGTTTTACAACATTTTCAATACTTGACTTTTCCATTGACATGTTTTCAAAAATATCTTGACAAGCTCATACTTTCTTTCCGCATTATTTTGGTTTCTTGTTTTTCTATTCTATTGACTTAAACATTTAAATATAACTTCAATATCTGAGATTGATGTGCCATATAATTTCTTCTGATGCTTCACCTCGGTAGCTCATCTCCTTGTGTGCAACATAATTTATAATTTAATGCTCACATATGGGAGACACCACACTCCGACACCTGCAGGCAGTTTCTCTTTGTTTATCTCATTTGCCTTGTCAAAAGAGAACTCACATGGATCTGACATCCCGTGATCAGATGCATCTTTGGTTGATTATTTCTGTGGATCAAACACTGGCCTCTTTGGTTGATTATTTCTCTGGATCATTACCTTTATATACTTCCAGTTCTGGCAAGTTTTAAAATTTCCTTTCAAATATATTAGGCCTTCTGTGAATTCTTGTAACTTCTTAGTGATTTTACTTGTCTGCATTAAGTGTTTAAAATATATTATTTTTCTGAAAAGCAGAAGTATCTATAGTTGCATATATTAGTAAAATATTTTACATAGATTTTCTATGGTATATGTCACCACCTTATGAGGAATTCTAAGTTTTTTCATTTGAAACACCTCTCCCATCAATAGCCCGTATTGTAATAATTTGTAGAATGTGATTACTTTTGCACCATTGTTAAATTAATTATATATTATGTACAATATGTCCTTTGTAGAGACATGGGTGAACTTGGAAACCATCATGCTCCGTAAACTGACACAAGAACAGAAAATCAAACACTGCCCTGTTCTCACTCATAGGCGGGTGTTGAACAATGAAAACACATCGATACAGGGAGGGGAACATCACACACTGGGGTGTGTTGAGGGGGAGTTGGGGAGGGACTGCGGGGGGTAGGGAGTTGGGGAGGGAAAACATGGGGAGTAATGCCAGATGTAGGTGAGGGGGATGGAGGCAGCAAACCACATTGCCATGTATGTACCTATGTAACAATCCTGCATGTTCTTCACATGTACTCCAGAACCTAAAGTGCAATAATATATATATTATATTATATATTATAATATATATAATATATTTTATTAATATATAATAATTTATTAATATATATTATATATTACAATATATATTCATATATTATATATAATATATATAATATATATATATATAATATATATAATATATATATATATAATATATATATATGAAATCTGTACCCTGGCTGTTACTCTTTCTCCATCCCTCCTTCCTCTAGCCCTGGCAATGGCTAATATACTTTCTGTGTTTATGTATTTGCCTCTTCTGGACATGTCATAGAAATGGTATCATATAATATATAGTCTTTTGTGTCTTGTTTGCTCTGAGCATCATATTTTCAAAGCTCATTCATGTTGCAGCATGCAGCAGTGCTTCATTGCTTTTTATATTTGAATATTGCATTGTGTGCATGGACCACTTTGTTTATTCATTCATCTTTTGATGAACATTTGGATTATTTTCCCTTTTCGGTTATTGTGAATACAGCTGTTATGGTAATTATCATACAGTAATTCCATTTAGCTTTTTGAGGAACTAGGCCTTCCAATTCCAAAATCACAATAATTTTGCAATAATTTAGTCTGATTTGTTGTTTTTGTTTATATATGACCATGACTTAGAAAAATGTTCACCAATTAAAAGAAGTATAGACAACAATTTCTGATACACGTTTCCCAGCTTCTATAATAGCTCAAGTCTCAGTCTGAGTGATGGTCCATTGACACTTCTCTGACTTCCTTCAGAAAAGTAATACATAAAGTCTTACTTCCAAAGCTAGGTAAAAAGTAACCAACTGAATTAAATCTGCCTTTCAGTGAAGTTTGGTTAGGTAACAAAGGCAATGACACTGAAGAAGTTGCTGAAATTTGGATAGATAGCACAGGAAATCTGAGTGGAACACCACTGTAGAACCCCATACACATAACGAGGCAGTTAGCTTTTATACAAATCTAAGAATTTTAAAAAGTTTTCAGCAAAAATGCAACTATGCTTATTACCTAATAAGAATTCTCTCTCCCATGTGCATTTCACATACTAATGACTGTTTTGTGGTGGTGGGGTGGGTTTTCCCAGAGTTTTCTAATATCCTTTCTAGGGACATTTCCTGCCCCACACTGCAGGTTTTCAAGGATGCAAAGCTAGCTCACTCACTCTTCTCAAAGTGAGGTGCCAGGCCACCGAGCATGGGGTCGTTCAGCATCTCTCAGGGCATGGGATCTGGCTGCTTCAAGTACCAGAAACAGCTGCCCTTGGGTCAACAACATCTGAGGCTGGCTTGCATGGTTTGCTCCACAAGCCTCCTCACTCCATTGTTTCCATTTTCATTGGGGTCCAAGGCTGGGATCTGGTGGCTGATACCTAGAAACAGTTCTTCAATATTAATAGCATTTTTTATCCTTGCCTCAACCAGTGGTGTCACCTATGGATTCAGCATATTCCTCAGCAACCTTCAGGGGAACCTCCCTAATATCTGAGAGACGGCACTTGTTTCAGCAAGAACCATTAGGATGTTTTATGGATCGTATTCTTTCAGTTCTTCATTCCACTTCTTCAAGGTATGAAATGAATCCTGTTATCAGCTGCTGCCAATCCTCCATAGCACATGAACCAACGAATGAAACCGTTCCTGGCCAGCAGTGTCCCACACGAGGAACTGGTGAAGGTCATTTCCACTGGGCGCCGCTTTGGTCATAAAAGATGCCTCAGGCTGGGCGCAGTGGTTCATGCTGTAATCCCAGCACTTTGGGAGGCAGAGGCGGGCCAATCACAAGGTCAAGAGATTGAGACCATCCTGGCCAACACGGCGAAACCCGGTCTCTACTAAAAAATACAAAAATCAGCTGGGAGTGGTGGCTCGCAGCTGCAGTCCCAGCTACTCCGGAGGCTGAGGCAGGAGAATCACTTGAACCAGGGAGCTGCAGGTTGCAGTGAGCCAAGATCGCGCCATTGCACTCCAGCCTAGCAACAGAATGAGACTCTGTCTAAAAAAAAAAAAAGCTTCAGTGGTAGGGCTGATGTTTTGGTAAAAGTGATCCTGAGTAAATCTACACACAATGCTTGATTTCCCAACGCCGGTGTCCCGGAGAACGCATACTTTATGCTCCCCTATAGCCATCATGTGCTGGTGGTCAGGCCGGCAGGGGCTCAGCAATGTCCTTCAGGCTCCATCGGCATCTCCTGCCTGGGCCCCTCGCTGGTGCCACCCAACTTTTCATCTTAAAAGCCCTTTTCTAGTGCAGTTATTTTCCCCAATTGCTGCATATTTATACCAGGGAAGAACTCTGATAGGGGCTGGTTGAAGCATAGGTGCATTCCTGGGCCAATCCCTCTGCCTCAGGTAATGAGGTGCAATGATTGGTTAGGTCTGCATCAGATGCTCATCCACCAAACCGAGAGGTGCTGGGCAATCACAAACAATGGCTATGATAATCCGCTACAGCCCGGATTGCCAGATCGTGGGAACTTTCCTCTTTCATAGTTCCACAGGGAGGACATTTGGTTGGTATCAGGAGACTAAAAGGGAAGTAGGGTTTTCTGTGTTTCTCCTTGTTAATTTAGGACTGGGATTTCTTTGGGGGTTGAAAGTCAGCTTAGGTTCTAGGTAGAGATAGCTGATTCAGTGTATGCATTACCTGGCATGTCAGTGAAGCTTTGAGAGTAAAAAAAAAAAAAGTAAGAAGATTAAAAGAATATGTTAAAAAAAAAAACTAGAAAAAATCAAGAGAAAGGAAATAAAAACATGTGAAATGAGGAAGTTGAAAAGCACATGGACATGTGGGAACTGACTTGGTTTTCCCTACCACTGGCCTAGGATTCAGTTTTCTCTGTCTGCTGGGAAATGCCTACTTTACACTGAAGAACCTCTAAATGGCACAGGAATTGGCACTTTCAGGCACTTCTGGAAGCAGTGGTAAAGATAAGATTTGAAAAAGCAGAAAATCAGTTGGGTGTGGTGGCTCAGACCTGTGTAATTCCTACACTTTGGGAGGCCAAGGTGGGTGGATCATCTGAGGTCAGGAGTTCGAGACCAGTCTGGCCAAGATGATGAAACCCTGTCTCTACTAAAAATACAAAAAATTAGCCGGGTATGTGGCAGACGCCTATAATCCCAGCTATTCAGGAGGTTGAGGCAGAAGAATCCATTGAATCTGGGAGTCGGAGGTTGCGGTGAGCTGAGATAGCACCATTGCACTCAAGCCTGGGCAACAAAGAGGGAAAATCCGTCAAAAAAAAAAAAAAAAAAGTCTCTGGCTTGGCAGACACCATGGATAGTGGGCCACAGGAGTGGCTTCTAGTTTTCTTCTGTCTCTCCCTTTTCTTTCTTTTTTCATTTTCTTTCTCTCTCGCTCTCTCTCTCTCTCTCTTTTTTTTTTTTTTTTGAGACAGGGTCTCCTTCCCTCTCCCAGGCTGGAGTGCAGTGGTGTGACCCTCCGCCTCCCGGGTTGCCTCCTGAGTAGCAGGGACTGCAGGTGCCCTCCACCACATCTGGCTAATTTTTGTAGAGACGGGGTTTTTGCTGTGTTAGCCAGGCTGGTCTCGAACTCCTGAGCTCAGGTGATCCACCCGCCTCGGTCTCCCACGGTGCTGGGAGTACAGGCGTGAGCCACCGTGCCCGGCCCCTACTTTTCTTCTCATGCTCAGCTTCCAAGATGCCGACTGCCAGGGCTGTACTCGATGAGCAGAGGGTTATAGAAACCTTTTTTAGTCTCCCTTCGTGGTCGGTTTCCCCAAAGATACTGTACAAATACTGGATGTTCTTTAAAGGAACGCCCCATGATTGCCCTCCTGTAAAGCTCACAGTTGCTAAGCATCAGGGGATTGCGCCTCCAATCAGCGTGTTAGTGTCTTGCCCTTTTAAACAGAGCAGATGGCGCAGGATCCCCAGACGGCTGAGGAAAGCCTCTAATATGACTGAGATGAATGCAACCCCTGTCTCCTCCGACCGTCTTTCCTCCAGCAGCACCGACCCGGGGTGAGTCTCCGCTGAGGCGACCAGGCCTGGCTGCGGCGACAGTGGCTGAGTAGGGGTGGAACCGGCAGCCGGGCCCTATGCAGATGGCGGGAAGCTGGGGCCAGCCGGCCCCGCTCTGAGCACAAGCCAGGGGCGCGGGCGCGGGAAGCCTTGCTGCGAGGGCCCGCTGGCCCTGCAGCGGGTGGCGAGCTGCCCACTCTGAGGTCCTCGGGTCTGAGCTCAGCAGCCCTGGCTCGCGCCCGAGCTGCAGCCGCGATTTGCACGGAGCTCTGCCAGCCAGAGAGTGTCTTCATGGGTGTTTCTCGGGGCGAGGCTTTCGGCATCCCAAGGTTCTCTAGCTGCTCTAGCCTCAGCCCTGTGTTCCCTCATGGGAACGCAGTCTTCACACATGACTGGCGCTAGAGTAGCTGGAACTTCAGGATGCCTTCCTGTCTCAGGGAATGTCCTGAAAACTCTGCCAACTCCCACTGACGTGGGATGGGAACGCAGACCTGGTGACAAGCTGTCATTGATGTTTCTAACACGTGGACCTTGCGCACGCACGCTGAGAACCGTTGGCCACCTGTCCGTTTTGCGCACGCGCAGTGACGGAGCTGTCAGGGATGCGCATGCGCGGTCGGGCTTACCGGCTTTGCTTGGCGCGCTTTGGCTGCTTGGCTTCGCTTGTCACTGGCTCTGACTTTGGAAAGAGCGGAGTTTCCTGGTTGGAGGTGGTGGCTGACCAGAGTGGTTTGGTTTTATTGGGCCCCTGAGGCTGTGATAGGTGGAATGGTGCTGAGGTGTCTCTAATAACCTCCGCCATGAAAATGATCTCTGGCTCCCGGGACTGGAAGGACCAGGGGCCTAGTGGCTTCTTCACCCGCTGGTGGAGGAGCAGCAGGGGTGATGTCGCCGAGCGCGATGACAGCCCCTTCGCCCAGCGTGGGTACGACATCCGAGGGAAACATCTCGGCAAGCTCCACAGAGCGGCTAGCCGGGGTGACGCCGTCAAGGTGCAGCTCATCCTTAGGCGCGGGAACATTGACTTGGATGAGAGAGACAAGAAGAAGAGGTGACAGGAGCTAGACTAGGGGCAGGGGCTGGGTTGAGGCGGGGTGTGGGAGAAGCGCCTCCTTCCCAGGGGAAGCGAGCCCTCCTGTCCCCAGGGCCCTTGCTTTTCTGCCTCGGCAGGCTCCAAGGCATCTGGCATAGGGAAACCTTGGAGAGGTAAATTAAGTCTATATAGCACTTTATCTTGAATGGACACATTTCAAAACATATATTACATATATTTACTTATTTTACTTTAGGTGTATGCTACATCCAGTGTTTCTCCCCATGTTATCCCCACCTCCACCCCCCGTCCCTCCCCTAACCCCCCTAATTGCCCCCAGTGTGTGATGCTCTTCTCCCTGAGTCTATGTGTTCTCATTGTTCAACACCCGCCTATGAGTGAGAACATGTGGTGTTTGGTTTTCTGTTCCTGTGTCAGTTTGCTGAGAATGATGGCTTCCAGATTCATCCAAGTCCCTACAAAGGACACAAACTCATCGTTTTTTTATGGCTGTGTAGTATTCCGTGGTGTATATGTACCACATTGTCTTTGTCCAGTCTATCATTGACCGGCATTTGGGTTGGTTCCAGGTCTTTACTATTGTACACAGGGCTGCAATGAACATACATGTGCATGTGTCTTCATAGTAGAACGTTTTATAGTTCTTTGGGTATATACCCAGTAATGGAATTGCTGGGTCAAATGGAATTTCTGTTTCTAGATCCTTGAGAAATTGCCACACTGTTTTCCACATGGTTGAACTAATTTACACTCCCACCAACTGTGTAGGAGTGTTCCTATTTCTCCACATCCCTTCCAGCATCTGCTGTCTCCAGATTTTTTAATGATCGCCATTCTAACTGGCATGCAATGTTATCTCAATGTGGTTTTGATTTGCATTTCTCTAATGACCAGTGATGATGAGCATTTTTTCATATGTTTCTTGGCCTCATATATGTCTTCTTTTGAAAAATGTCTGTTCATATCTTTTGCCTACTTTTGAATGGGTTTGTGTTTTTCTTGTAAATCTGTTTTAGTTCTTTGGAGATTCTGGATATAAGTCCTTTGTCAGATGGGTAGATTGCAAAAACTTTTTCCCATTCTTTTGGTTGCTGATTCACTCTAATGATTGCTTCGTTTGCTGTGCTTCTAGAAGCTGTGAAGTTTAATTGGATCCCATTTGTCTATTTTGGCTTTTGTTGCCAATGCTTTTGGTGTTTTAGCCATGAAGTCCTTGCCTATGCCTATGTCCTGAAAGGTTTTGCCTAGGTTTTCTTCTAGGGCTTTTATGATGTTAGGTCTTATGTTTAAGTCTTTAATCCATCCGGAGTTAATTTTAGTGTAAGGAGTCAGGAAGGGGTGCAGTTTCTGCTTTCTGCACATGACTAGCCAGTTTTCCCAACACCATTTGTTAAACATGGAGTCCTTTCCCCATTGCTTGTTTTTGTCATGTTTGTCAAAGATCACATGGTTGTAGATTTGTTGTGTTGCCTCCCAGGCCTCTGTTGTGTTGCATTGGTCTATGTCTCTGTTTTGGTCCCAGTACCATGCTGTTTTGATTACTGTAGCCTTGTACTATAGTGTGAAGTCAGGTAGCATGATGCCTCCAGCATTGTTCTTTTTGCTTAGAATTGACTTGGCTATGTGGGCTCTCTTTTGGTTCCATATGAAGATTAAAGTGTTTTTTCCAGTTCTGTGAAGAGGGTCATAGGTAGCTTGCTGGGGATAGCGTTAATCTATAGATTACTTTGGGCAGTATGGCCATTTTCACGATACTAATTCTTCCTAACCATGAGCATGGAATGTTTTTCCATCTGTTTCTGTCCTCTGTTTATTTCGTTGAGCAGTGGTTTGTAGTTCTCCTTGAAGAGGTCCTTTACATCCATTGTTAGTTGTATTCCTAGGTATTTTATTCCCTTTGTGAATGGGAGTTCGCTCTTGATTTGGCTCTCTGTTTATCTGATACTGGTATATAGGAATGCCTGTGATTTCTGCACACTGATTTTGTATCCTGAGACTTTACTGAAGTTGCTTATCAGTTTGAGAAGATTTTGGGCTAAGACGATGGGGTCGTATAGATATACAATCATGTCGTCTGCAAATAGAGACAGTTTGCTTCCTCCTTTCCTATTTGAATACGCTTTATTTGTTTTTCTTTCCTGATTGCTCTGGCTAGAACTTCCAATTCTATATTGAGTAGGAGTGGTGAGAGAGGGCATCCTTGTCTAGTGCTAGATTTCAAAGGGAATTCTTCCAGCTTTTGCCCATTCAGTATGATATTGGCTGTAGGTTTATCATAAATGGCTTTTTATCATTTTATGATACATTCCCTTGATACCTAGTTTATCGAGAGTTTTTAGTGCTGTTGAATTTTGTCAAAGGCCTTCTCTGCATCTATTGAGATAATCATGCGGTTTTTGTCTTTTGTTCCATTTATGTGATGGATTACGTTTATGGATTTGCGTATGTTGAACCAGACTTGCATCCCCGGGATGGAGCCTACTCAATTGTGATGGATAAGCTTTTTGATGTGCTGTTGCAATTGGTTTGTCAGTATTTTATTGGCGATTTTTGCATTGATTTTCATCATGGATATTTTCCTGAAGTTTTCTTTTTTAGTTGAGTGTCTGCCTGGTTTTGGTATCAGTGTTGGTCTCATAAAATGAATTAGGTAGGATTCCCTCCTTTTGTATTGTTTGATACAGTTTTAGAAGGGATTTACAGTTTTACAGCTCCTCTTTGTACATCTGGTAGAATTCGGCTGTGAACCCATGTGGACCTGGACATCTTGGTTGGCAGGCTATTGATTGCTGCCTCTACTTCAGTCCTTGTTATTGGTCTGTTCAGGGTTTCAACTTCCTCCTGGTTTAGTCTTCGTAGAGTACAAGTGTCCAGGAATTTAACCATTTCTTCCTGGCGTACTGGTTTATGTGCATAGAGTTGTTTGTAGTAATCTCTGGTGGTAGTTTGTATTTCTGTGGGATCAGTGGTGACGTCTCCTTTACCTTTTTTTATTGCATCTATTTGAGTCTTCTCTCTTTTCTTTTTTATTAATCTGGCTAGTGGTCTATTTTGTTGATCTTTTCAAAAAAAAAATCTGCTGGCTTTATTGATTTTTTGAAGGGTTTTTTTTTGTGTCTCTATCTCCTTCAGTTTGGCTCTGATCTTAGTTATTTCTTGTCTTCTGCTAGCTTTGGAGTTTTTTGATCTTCCTCCTCTAGGTCTTTCAATTTCGATGATAGGGTGTCAATTTTAGATCTTTCCTTGTTTCTCATGTGGGCATTTATTGCTATAAATTTTCCTCTTGACATTGCTTTAAAGGTGTCCCAGAGATTCTGGTAAGTTGTGTCTTCGTTCTGATTGGTTTTCAATAACATATTTATTTCTGCCTTCATTTAATTTTTTATCCAGTTGACACTCAGAAGCAAGTTGTTCAGTTTCCACATGTTGGTGTGGGTTTCAATACGTTTCTTAATCCCGAGTTCTTGTCTGATCGCGCGGTGGTCTGATAGACTGTTTGTTATAATTTCCATTCTTCTCCATTTGCTGAGGAGTGATTTGCTTCCAATGATGTGCTCAATTTTAGAGGAAGTGCAATGTGCTGAGAAAAATGTATATTCTGTGGATTTGGAGTGGAACGTTCTGTATATGTCTATTAGGTCTGCTTGGTCCAGCTCTGCATTCAAAGTGTTGGATGACGTTGTTAATTTTGTGTCTCATTGATCTGTCTTATATTGACAATGGAGTGTCAAAGTTTCCAACTATTATTGTGTGGGAGTCTAAATCTTGTTTTAGGTCGTTCAGAAGTTGCTTTATGTATCGGGTTGCTCCTGTGCTGGGTGCGTATGTATTTAGGATAGTTAGCTTTTCTTGATGGTTTGATCCTTTTACCATTATGTAGTGCCCTTCTTTGTCTCTTTTGACCTTTGTTGGTTTGAAGTCCATTTTATCAGAGATGAAGATTGCAACTCCTGTTTTTTTTTGCTCTCCATTTGCTTGGCAAATCTTTTTCCATCCCTTTATTTTTAGTATATGTGTGTCTTCATATGTGAGATGGGTTTCCTGAATACAGCACACCAATGGGTCTTCAATTGTTGTCCAGTTTGCCTGTCCTTGTTTTTTGATTAGGGCGTTTAGGCGGTTTACATTCAATGTTACTATTGTTATATGTCAATTTGATCCTGCCATTTTGTTACTGGCTTGTTTTCTTTTCCGTTAGTTGACTCATTTTCTTCATTGCATTTTTGCTCTTTGCCAACTGGTTTGCTTTTGCAGTGGCTGGTACTTGCTCCTTTCCATGCTTAGTGTTTCTTTCAGGAGCTCTTGTAGGTCAGGTCTGGTGGTGTCAAAATGTCTCAGTAATTGCTTGTCCATAAAGGATTTTATTTCTCCATCATTTATGAAGCTTAGTTTGGCTAGATGAGAAATTCTGGGTTGAAAGTTCTTTTCTTTAAGGATGTTGAATATTGGCCCCCACTCTCTTCTGGCTGTGAGTCTGATTGGCTTCCCTTTGTGGGTAACCCGACTTTTCTCTCTGGCTGCCCTTAGCATTTTTTCCTTCATTTCAACCCTGGTGAATCTGACGATTATGTGCCTTGGAGTTGCTCTTCTTGAGAAATATCTTTGTGGAGTTCTCTGTATTTCTTGAATTTTAATGTTGGACTGCCTTGCTAGGCTTGTGAAGTTCTCCTGGATAATATCCTGGAGGGTGTTTTCCAGCTTGGACTCATTCTCCCCATCATATTAAGTTACACCGATCAAGTGTAGATTAGGTCTTTTCACATAATCCCATATTTATTGGAAGCTTTGTTCATTTCTTTTCACTCTTTTTTTCTGTTGTCTTGCCTTCTCTTTTTATTTCATTGAGTTGATCTTCAATCTCTGATATCCTTTCTTCTGCTTGATTGATTTGGCTATTAAAACTTGTGTTTGCTTCACATACTTCTCGTGCTGTGTTTTTCAACTCCATCAAGTCGTTTATGTTCTTCTGTAAGCTGGTTATTCTAGTTAGCATTTCGTCTAACCTTTTTTCAAGGTTTTTGGTTTCTTTGCATTGAGTTAGAACGTGTTCCTTTAGCTCAGAAAAGTTTATTATCCACCTTCTGAAGCCTGTTTCTGTCAATTCATCTCGCTCTTTCTCAGTTATGTTGTGTTCCTGTGTTGAGGAGTTATGATCCCTTGAAGGAGAAGAGGTGTTCTGGTCTTTGATGATTTCATCTTTTTCGCACTGGTTTTCCCCCTATCTTTGTGGATTTACCTGGCTGTTGTTGTCAGGGAGCTGCTTGATGAGGTTGCTTATCTGCCTGTGGAGGCGCTACTGGGTTTCTGGGGACTTCTTCAGGTTACTAGGGAAGCTTCCTGTGTCTTTTTTGTTTATACTGGGAGATTAGGCCCGCCTCTTCTGCTGACCTGTATGTGCTGCTGGTTGGTCAAGAATGCTGTCCTGTTGCTACACAGGCTTCCTGTGTTTTTTGTTAAAACATGTAGCCCAGTCCCACCCCTCTAATAGTGGGTTGTGTCCTTCTTCCACTGGGCTAGATCATTCAGGGTTCAGCTCAGACTGTGGCACTGGTTGTGCAACTGGCTAGAGTCAGAGCTTCAGCCCTCTGGAGTTTGTGGGGGAGGGTAGGGACCTGCCCAGCCGCACCCTGCCTTCTCCTCCTTTTCAGCTTCTTCTCTCTCCAGTCATGGGGTAGGGGCCCACTGCGCTGCTCTGTCTGTCCTCCCACTTACAGCTCCCTGTGTCTCCAGGTGGAGGGAGAGGGTGATAGCTCAGTTCACAGGCTCTCCTGGCTGGCTTTTGGGCTTATGCATCAGTTTAGGTCTGGGCACCGATCCAGGACACCGTCCTGGATTATTATTGAACTCCGTGCTTGTAATTCCCGGTGCTTGACCGGCAAAGATCCCCTGTTCTGTGTATTGCTGAGGCTTTGGGGGAAGTGCTGTATCTGGACCAGAGTGCCAGAGGCGGAGCCTCTGACTTGCCGGTCAGATGCACTTTCTGGGTGAAGCAGCACCCCTCCCTGCCTCACTCTGCCTTGCCTGGGCTTTGCTCACTGTAGAACCAGACCCATTGAAATGCCCCTGGTACCTCGGTTGGAGCTAGGAGATCTCAGGATTTCTGCATCTCTCTCACTGGGTGTTGTGCATCAGAGTTGTGTCTATTCGGCCATCTTGGAGAGTCCTATGTGCATATTTTTTGAGATGGAATTTTGCTCTTGTTACCCATGCTAGAGTGCATCTTGGTTCACTGCCGCCTCTGCCTCCAGGGTTCAAGCGATTTTCCTGCCTCAACCTCCTGAGTAGCTGGGATTACAGGCGCGTGCTACCATGCCTGGCTAATTTTTGTATTTTTACTAGAGATGGGGTTTCACCATGTTGGCCAGGCTTGTCACGAATTCCTGACATCAGCTGATCCACTCGCCTCAGCCTTCCAGAGTGGTAGGATTACAGGCGTAAGCCACCGTGCCTGGCCAACATAATGTTATATACGCTATGAACAGGTGCATAAGGAGAGCAATAATTCCCATGATATTTCAACTTCTGGGCTAAAAATTCTTCAGATTATATCTAATATTTATTTTTATATCAATGTACACCTATGTAAATACGTTCTTCCCTGAGGAATCTTAGAAGGAAACTTTGAAGTGGAAAATGGTTCCTGTTCTTGAGTAGGAAGATTCATTTTTCTCAAGATGTGAGCTCTTTGTGTATCAACTTTACATAAACCAAATAGAAATATCAAAGTTTTAACATTTTAAAATTAAACTTGTCTTTTACTATTGTGATGACATTAAAAATTCTTTTTGTAGTGAGGTGAGAATGACTTGCCTTTCTGTATACAAAATGTGCTATTAGTTTCCACAAATTGCTATTTAATAGCTGAAAAGACAGATAAATGAATGAAACAGAATAGAAGATCTACAATTGCCCAAATAGTGTGCATAATCCCAGCTCACACCTGTAATTCCAGCATTTTGGGAGGACAAGGCAGGTGGATCACTTGAGGTTGGGAGTCTGAGACCCTGACCAACACAGAGAAACCCAATTTCTACTAATAATACAAAAATTAGCTGGGCATGGTGGTGCATGCCTATAAACCCAGCTACTCAGGAGGCTGAGACAAAATCACTTGAACCTGGAGATGGAGGTTGCGGTTAGCCGAGATTGTACCATTGCACTCCAGCCTGGACAAGAGTGAAACTCTGTCTCAAAAAGAAAAAAAGAATTGCCCAAATACATGTAAGCATTTAGAGCTTGATAATGGTGACATTTCAGATTAGTAGGAAGAGGTGAATTATTCATAAGTTATATGGCTGCTGTTTGGATAAAACTTAACTGGAGTTTTATGTCACAAAAATAAATTCCTGATGAAATATAGATCAAACATTTTAAATATACAAAATGGGGAAAGTACCAAAAGAAGACACACATGTATATATCTACAAATACCTTTTTATGTTGACAAAACCTTCCTAAGAACTTCACAAGCAAGCATTCTAAAGGTTGATTTAGCAAAATAAAACTTATAACACTCTATATAAGAAAAAAAGACAACCTACTTGCAAAATATTTACAACATATACATATAATACTCACATCAGATGAAATATGTATCTTCATGTTACAGATAATTCAAATCAACAAGAAATTAATTCTAAATTTGGGCAAAGTACTTTTTTTGCAGATCTGTAAGTGACCTATATACATAAGAAAAAAATACTTAATGTTTCTTATAGGAGAAGGAATTCATGTTAAAAGAGAGATAAAATACTGTTTCCTATCCACAAAGTTTGTGAGGATGAAGACAGTGGTACTTGTATAACTGCTTAAAGTTTAAGTTGCTAATGATTTTTCAAAAAGAGAATTTGGTGGTAAGCACCACATTTAAAAAACATATATGCCCTTTACTCATCAATTCCGTTATGCTGAAATATCTGTAAATAAAGATACATCCAATTTGTTTTTCTCATTACTGCTTAAAACCTCAATGTATTAAGAAGAACACATATGGTGGATTTTAGAACTAAATTTCAGTGCATCCGTAGGATGGAATAGTAACCGTTGAAGGTGTGACTAGATGCAGACTTATTTCGACTTGCGAAGATGTACTTTACTATACCAAGTGAGAAAAAATTGTTTTGATTGTACATACACACATACTATACCCCTGTTTTAGCTGAAAATATGTACCAAATGTGATTACATTTATTTCTGGGCATTTGTACTATAAGTAACTTTTTTTTCTTATCTGTGATTTCTGCAATGAGCATGTATAAAAGTTATAGTAAAAGCTTGTTATTAATGAAATAATCTTTGGGAAAGTAGAATATATGAGATTTGCTCAGATAAAAATAATTTCTCACTTTCTTTTTGTAGTTTGGTCTCTTCAGGGAACTTTTAGCCTCTTCTGGAGAGGGGGAATCATTTTGTCTGTGCTTAAAAGTTTTATTATGAATACATTTTCATTATATACATATGTTTTAATTATATATAGATTTACTACATATAGGCAAAAAATAGATGAAAATTTTAGTTCAGTTATGTTTTTATGAAAATAAAAATAGCAAATATAAGTGATTATTACTATTGTAAAAGTATTGCTTTATTTTCTGGGAGTTTTCTTTTAAAATGTTGAACTCCCCAACTGTATTTTTCCATTTTTTGTTTTTATAAAAAAGTTTTTTTTGAGGCAGGCTCTTACCCAGGCTGGAGTGCAGTGGCACAATTATGGCTCACTGCAGCCTCGACCTCCTGTGCTCAAGTGATCCTCTCCTCAGCCTCCTGAGGAGCTGGGACTGCCGGTGTGCACCACTATGCCTGGTTAATTTTTGTACTTTTTGTAGAGACAGGGTTTCACCATGTTGTCCAGGCTAGTCTCAAACTTCTGCACCCAAGCAATCCTCCCACCTTGGCCTCCCAAAGAGCTGGAATTACAGACATGAGGCACCATGCACAGCCTCTATTCTTTCAGTTGATTTATTCATCAAACATAAGCTGAATACCTGTTATGTAGCACACATATATTACTATCTTTCAGGACCCTTTTGTCCTTAAAACTTCATATTTACCTGCCCAGTTTGAGCAAGCTGAGAGATTTAATATTGGAGTATTAGAACTTAGTCTCAATTGAAGCTTTTCCTCCCTCCTTTCAAACAAAAGCACTTGTGAAGATAGAAAATAGAAAAATAAAACTTTTCTTTTTGAGATGGAGTCTCTGTCCCCCAAACTGGAGTGCAATGGTGTGATCTTGGCTCGCTGCAACCTTTGCCTCCTGGTTTCAAGTGATTCTCTTGCCTCAGCTTCCAGAGTAGCTGGGATTACAGGTGTGTGCCACCATACCTGGCTAAATTTCGTATTTTTAGTGGAGATGGGATTTTGCCATGTTGGCCAGGCTGGTCTCAAACTCCTGACCTCAGGTGATCCACCCACCTCGGCCTCCCAAAGTGCTGGGATTATAGGCATGAGCCACCATGACTGGCTGCAAAATATAATTTTTAACTGCCCTTTTGAAAATTTATAACAGTTTTAAACGTGAATATTAATCATTGGAAGTGCCTAATTTACATTCATTCTATAAATCTAAATAGAAAATAAGCTATACTCTTTCATTTGAATTCTGAGTTTCTTTTGGCTTAAAGTGTTTTTTTGAAAATCAAAGTAAGAATGAGTTTGTTTTAAACATTTGTTGTCATCTTCATTTTCAGTCCTCTTGTTCTATAGTACTTTTGAGAACTAAAATTTATTTAAATGCAATTTATCTGACTAGAACTCCCCTAGATGTGGTCGTATACATCAATTCTACTTACCGCAAGGCATGGTGGATTGTGTGATACCCTATCATTTTGTATCTCAATAAGAGAATTATTTAAATGTGGCCAATTTTAGTTGTAATAAGTCAAGAATTATAAGTGGGATTCTAATGTTAGAGATGTGAAAATATGAGCAAATGAGCAACTTAGATTTATCAAAAGACAATGTTACCTCTCATGTTTAAACATACCTCAAAGTAGATATAATTGTATCATTTTACTTAACTAAAACCTTGTCTTTGTTAAGTAGTAGCATTAGTAATAATTATAATATCTAACAAATATTAAGGTGTTATTTGTGCTAGGAACTGTTCTCAATACTTTGCATCGAGTCTCATGGAAGCATCAAAATAGTGTCCTGTGAGACAGTCAATATTTTTAACCCCCATTTTATTAATTAGGAAATTGAGGCAAGAAAGAGTAAGTAATATGTAGGTAATGACAGAGTTTAAAGTAGGACTCCCATCCAATTTGAACTGAATCCAAAGGTGAAAGTATTTCTATTGAAATAGGCTGCTCTTTATGTAGTGAGTAATAATAGGGGTAAAAAGTATGATTGCCTCACAAAAAATTAAATATTTGTTTGGAAGTTAGAGAAATCACATGCTACTCAATGTTTATAATTACATAGATGATTTTATGTGTTCAGCTGATTTTATGTTTTCAGATAGTTTCCTAAAAATGTTGTCTCCCTTTCATAGGACTGCTCTGCATTTGGCCTGTGCCAATGGCCATGCAACAGTGGTAGCTTTTCTGGTGAACAGCGGATGTCAACTTAATGTCTTTGATGACAAAAACAGGACACCTCTGGTAAAGGTACGTAGTAGCCAATGATTTCAGCATGAGATGGATTTGGTACAAATACGTAGAATAAAATACAATTCATCTTGTTTAAGCATAACTCATTGGTGAAAGTTGTGGAATGCTTATTTTGAGCTCCTAGAATTTACAATCTATTATTTGGTCTAATACTGACAGGCAGTACAATGCCAGAAAGAGGAATGTGCGACTACTTTGCTAAAACACGGCGCTGACCCAGATCTTCCAGATGTCTATGGCAATACTGCCCTACATTATGCTGTCTGCAATGAGGATATCCCGATGACAAAAAAACTGCTTTTGCATCATGCCAATATTGGATTAGCGAACAAGGTATCGATTAACCAACTTTATTTTCAAAATATTTGAAATGCATTGGTTGCATTGACTGATGTATGACTCAGTTTTTCATGTTTGGAAGCTCCGACATAACCTAAATAAAAATATTTGGAAATAATTATAAAACTTTAAATATTGATACTTTTAAAGATGCATTAGAGGGTACATCTTTTTTATGTATGGTAAACAATTTTGAAAACACCGAATTTGTAAAAGGTAATGCTTTTTAATTTTTTTCTCCCAGGTTTTTTTTTTCTAATTAGTATATAATAATCCTGGAAAGTAGAATTTGTACTGGAATTAGGCTTTATCTTAAAGTGCCAAGAAAACTAAAACATTTTAAATAAACAAAAATCTTGATGCTCGTGACAAGCTCCTTCATAGAGTAATATATGTGAAAACGATTTGACTCTCAGTGGTGGGGCTTAAGAGGGAAAAATGGAAAGGGAAAGGAAAGCAATCAGAAATATGCAGGCCACTTTGGAAATTAGGTAATTGAGGGAAAAGACCAAGAAGATTTTTTGTTGTTTTTTGCTTTTGTTTGCTTCTTTGTTTCCGGTTTATGTGTCTAGACAAGATTCTTTTCAGTTTTGGGGATTATAGTTTTCAGTTTGGGAGACAGTTAATGAGTTGTACACTTGTCTAGAGATCAATTTTAGGAGGACTGTGAGGAAACAAGATTGTCTGTGAATAGTTGGTGATGAAGTGGGAAACCTTTAAGCAAGTAATTAACTGACTTATCCTATTCTGGCAGAAACAACCACTTAGATAAACGTCTAAACTCTGTTCTCAAATCTAGACTGTCTTGAGGGTAAGGTGGGAGATAAGGAGTTTATATATAGCAAAGTCAAGTTGGATTTTGAGTTTACTAGCCCCTATTCTTCTTCTACCCAAACAAATTGCGTAGAGTTTTCAGTAAATAACTCTCTCTTACCCTTTCCTCTTTTTGGCCAAATCCTCAAAGAAAAAGGTAATTTGTCATGTGGTGAGACATGATGGAAGTAATTGTCGATTGGACTTGGTCTCAGCTAGAATTGTGCATAATCGTAACCTAGGGAAATTAAAAAAAATCTACAAAGCTAACCTCTCCTCTGACGATTTTGATATAGTAAATCTAATAAAGTCTAGACACGTATGTTTAAAAATATTTCTTTGGAGCCAGGCGTGGTGAGACATGGCTGCAGTCCCAGCCACTCAGGAGGCTGAGGTAGGGGTATTGCTTGAGCCCAGGAGTTTAAATCTAACCTGGTCAACGTAGTAAGACCCCATCTCTGACTAAGTAACAGCAAGTTCCTCAGAATTCTGATACATGCCTGGTTAAGAATCACTAAATAGATAAGTGTAATATATAAATTACTATCTCCCAAAACTCTTCTAGAGTTTAGAAATCTCTAGAAAAGTAGGCATTTGATAGGTACTACTTTTGATTTCTCCTTTTCAATAATATTAGCCCATTTTTCTTTACCTTTGTGGTTGTGAAGCTAAAAGAAATATTATTGGCAATAGATAGCACATTTTCCTTCCCACCATTAGCTATTCACTACCATTCAGAGAGTCTTTATAAATTTGCTCTGGGTAGTCTTTCTTTTTTTAAATTTTTTTTGAGACAGGATCTTGCTCTGTCACCTAGGCTGGACTGCAGTGGCACAATCACAGCTCAGTGCAGCCTCAACCTCCTGGAGCTCAAGTGATCCTCCTACCTTAGCCTCCTGAGTAACTGAGACTACAGACATGTACCATCATGCCAAGCCAATTTTTAATTTTTTTGTAAATACAGGGTTTCACTATGTTGCCCAGGCTGGCCTCAAACTCTGGGCTCAAAGAGTCCCACGTCAGCTTCCAAAAGTGCTGGGATTACAGATATAAGCTACTGCACTCAGCCTGGGAAGTATTTCACTAAGTGGAGGCTGACCCCTTCAGGACTTCACATCTCTTTGTTAACCTTCATGTGATTAGGTCAATGAATCTTTATTACCAGTGGAGTTTCCTCAATTAGAATTGTAGCAAATTCTAAACCTTTTTTTCATTGAAGCTGTATTATGGGCTATATCATTGTGTCTGTTCATAGAGTTTAGGCATAATCAGGATGACAGTTTTAAACCCTGAAAACTATGAAGTTACTAAGAGCACATATAGAAATTCTTTTGATAATTTAGTTTCATCATTCCTATGAACTAAATATTTGGTTAACAATCTCAGAAAACTACTTACTAATATATTTTAAATGAATAAATGTTATAAATATTGAAATGGGTACTGTGAATCTTAGAAGCAAATTTTATTACATGCTGGGGATGGCTTTTTGGTGAAACATCCAAAACCAAAGAAAGAAAATAGTTTACATGCAAATACTTGCTTTATGCACAACCATGTGGTAACATATCCACGACAAGTTAAAAAATGTAAGGGCTACGGTCTAAATGTGGCCCATAGGTATGTTTCACTTGCCTTCATAAATTGTGTCAACATGTAAAATTTAGGAGATGAATACATAAATCTGGATTTTAGGCTCCTCTTAAGCATTAAATCTGGTGTCCTGTGGGCTCACATCACTGTTTGGTCTGTTGAGCAGAGGTTGCCCCTTTCTATGAGGCCTGTGTTCTCTAGTTTGCCGTGGTGCCCATCTAGGCACCTCACTTAGGCCTCCCCCTTTGCCCTTGTAAGCATTTGACAACTCTCATCTTATAGTATATTTTGATAAAGATGTCAAGGCTTTCAAGACAGTTTCTATTTGTTTACAATATATAATCTATATTTTATATAAATTCCTTAGCATTGGGGTTGAATTCCAAAATTTAGAAGTTTTTAAAAAACTGTATTCTTTTTATTTATGCTACATATTCTTTATATTTAATGTAAGATAACTCTTATTCTTTATATTTGCCATAAATAAGCACCTTCTCATTAGCATGCCTGTAAGTCCTTCTAGCTGGATGTGTTATGCATATTGCAGACAACATTATATCTTTCTCCTCAGCATCATTCCTTAGAAATGCAAGTGATTTAGTGACTTCCATCATGATAGGGATAGATAGATCAGTAGGAGAACTTAATGATAAGCCATTGTATTTTTATTTCTGATTCATATTTTTTTCTAAAATAAAATGTAAAAAAAAGTGCTGGGATTACAGGCATAAGCCACCGCCCCAGCCAAAACTGAATTTTAAAAGTAGATATGAGGATGGGCGTGGCGACTCATGCTGTAATCCCAGGACTTTGGGAGGCCGAGGTGGATGGATCACCTGAAGTCAGGAGTTCTAGACCAGCCTGACCAGCATGGTGAAACCTCGTCTCTACTAAAAATACAAAATTAGCCAGGCGTGGTGGCGCATGCCAGTAGTGCCAGCTACTTGGGAAGGTGAGACAGGAGAATTACTTGAACCCCGGGAGTCAGAGATTACAGTGGGCCAAGATCCTATCATTGCATTCCAGCCTGGGTGACAGAGCGAGGCTCCATCTCAAAAAATAAAAAATAAAAAAGAAATAAAGGCTGGACGCAGTGGCTCACGCCTGTAATCCCAGCACTTTGGGATGTCAAGGTAGGCAGATCACCTGAAGTCAGGAGTTTGAGACCAAACTGGCCAACATGTTGAAACCCCGTCTTTACTAAAAATAAAAAATTAGCTGGGTGTGGTGGCAGGCACCTGTAATCCCAGCTACTTGGGAGGCTGAGGCAGGAGAATTGCTTGAACATTGGAGGCAGAGGTTGCAGTGAACTGAGATCATGCCATTGCACTCCAGCCTGGGTGACAGAGCCAGACTCCATCTCAGAAAAAAAAAAAATTAAAATAAGTAGATAACGCATTAGGGTCCTAGGATTAGAATGATAATTGAGAATAACATTTTATACAGATGTTTCTAATGGCTAAAATAAAAATCTATTATCTTTAAAAAGGAGAAAACTCATGGAGCATTTACTAATAAGCAGTGGAAGTTCATTTGAAGCTGATTTAATTCACAGACCATTTTCTTAATTACTCATTTGCAGCAGGAATGCCTGACATTGGCATCTGGGATTCTGACACCATTGACAGAAGAGAAGCAAGTGAGTTTGTATATAACCTGGAGGAAACCTCCACCTTACTGGAAAGCTCTCACAGCTGTAGCCCTGAAATGCTGATTTCTCAAATGCCAATGTTTGCCACAAAACAGTGTTGTCTAAATGGGATTAGGCAAAGTGTAAGAGATTTCTTGTCTACCGTACATATAATGCACAGTTCTGTACCATTTCTCAAACATCCATGATCATGGAATCCTTCTGTTGGAGTACAGTCTTTAACATCTGGCAAAGTAAACATTCTTTGGAATGCAGTGTAAGAAACACTGCTCTAGAGGCAGTAATTTAGATCATTAGTGAAAACGCTTGAAGCATTTACTAATATTTCTTAAGATTTGGGAACATAGATATAGAAGGTAAAGCCCCTGCTCTCAAGAAGCTCTTGGTTTACATGAAAAATAGTAAAATCATTGCAATATACTGTACTAAGTGCTGTGACAGAAGCAAAGATGATTGGAACTGGTATTGAAGTGAGTTTTGGAGGTGACCAGATTTCAGTGATGAGGGGGATGAGGTTTTTCCACAGGAAGGAACAGCAAATGGGAAAGCACAGAAGAATAAAAAGGAAGGGACTACTTATTATTTAATTTCTATATTATATGTTTAAGTCTGTAGGATCTTGCATAAAGATAAGGCTTCCAGTACAGATGAGAGGTATGTAATTTCGTGAGTTATCGGTTCTTCTTGCTGTTTTACAGGATGAAGTCACACCATTTTTACTAGCTGTACATGAAGCAAAACAGGAAATGATGGAATTTTTAATAAAGCGAGAAGAAAATTTAACTGCAGTTAAGTCTGAAAGGTACAGTAATTAGTTTTTTTTAAAAAAGCTGGCTGATATTCTATAGTGATAACAGTCTCTAGTTAGAAATATTAGATTAATAAGATTAACATAATTATTGTGATACAGTAAAAAATATCAACACAAATTATTGGTTAAGTAGAAAAACTAGGCTGGGCAACATAGAGAACAGTATATAGTAGGATTCATCTTTTCTTATTATATTGACTGGTGTTTGTTATTTGTAATGTGATGTTTTTGGTCATATGATCTGACCAAAGGGTTTTGGTATTGGTTTTATTAGTTTTATGAAATGTGGATTTTAACTTTTAGTATACTTTAAGACTTAATAAATATTGAACTTCTTAACCCTTTCATAGTAGTTTTTTTAACCTCTGTTTCTTATATGCTCTTCCTTTAAACATGCTGTATTAGACATAAATAGGCATTGAAAATCATTTTTTCTTCTAGATGACTTTTTAAGTTGCTTCCTTTGAAAAATAGTAATGTTAAGTTGTTCCTACATGGCTGTTAATTGCTGTTACCAGGTACTTTGGGTTCATTGGTTTTCTTCTATTTCATTTCTAGTATATTTTGATGTTATTATTATTATTATTTTATTGTAGGCAGAGTCTCGCTCTGTCACCCCAGGCTGGAGTGCAGTGGCACAATTTGGCCCACTACACCCTCTGCCTCCCGAGTTCAAATGATTCTCCTGCTTCAGCCTCCCAAACAGCTGGGACTACAGGCATGCACCACCATGCCCAGCTAATTTTTTGTATTTTTAGTAGAGACGGGGTTTCATCATGTTGAACAGTATGGTCTCGATCTCCTGACCTCGTGATCTGCCCTCCTTGGCCTCCCAAAGCACTGGGATTACTGGCTTGAGCCACTGTTCCTAGCTCTGATGATTTTATTTGTAATTGCTATGGGAAGAGGGAGAAAATATAGCTTTAAATGAATAGCCTTTTCTTCTAAGGAAGACAAGCCATAGGTGGGTAATAAAGAGAAAAGAGCTAGGCTTTAGTTTCACACAAGACTGGGTTTAAGTCCTAGCTCTCTCTCTTCTTAGGTATGTGAGCTGGAAACATTACTTATCACTAAATATGTTTTTCTATATGAAAAGGAGGATAATATATATCCTTCAAGGGTGATTGTGTGGAAGAAAGATTATATATATATATGTATGTATTTGTAGCATTTAATTCAGTGCCTAGCACATGTGTTTAGGCATCATCAACTGAAACTACTGTGATTACTACCATTATTATCGTTTCCTGCCTGCAGACAGCTCTTACTTATCTGACCCCTAGCTGGTTTTGAATTACAACATATCTGTCTTTAAATCTTTGCTTACATTAGATAAGTGACCTCAGCATAGTTTCTTGCTCATCAAAGAACTTTAAGTTAGCAACTTCTATGACATAATACCCTACTGAGACAAGAGGCTTCCTTTTTGTCCCCCCTCCTTTTTTTAGCATTGGTGGTAATTTATGAAGATGAACACTTAGGCACCCAAGATGCTTATGTTTGTTAGTACATGTAAATGTTTAATTCTACATGAACAGGCAAGATATTAAATTGGCAAAGAATATCAAATTAGCTTTTTAAATACTTTTCTTAAAGTTCCTAAGAAAGAAGTTATCTCTCTGGTATTTTCGAACAGCCCTCGTTCTTGCTGTACATTGCACATCAGCAAGTATAGTCAGCCTTCTTCAGCAAAATGCTGATGTGTTTTCTCAAGATCTGTCTGGATGGACTGCAGAAAATTATGTCATTTCTAGTCCTTTTACTAGGCAAGTTTTTACATTAGAAGGCTAGCTTACACTAAACTGCAGCTTAAAATAATTATAGCTATTGTATCCTATATATCAGGTGAGATTTTATAGTTTAATTCAGGTCATCTTGTGGTGACAGTCCACTTTATCAGCCAGAAATCAGGCAAAACGCTACTAGACTGGTTAGAAGTATCAATGGGTGCAGAATTCTTTATCTCAGGACTTTTGAGATCTTTGTCTTAGAGATCCAGTCATTGCCCCATTTACTCCAAGTATAGCCACATGCACAGGATAAAAATAGTGCCACATCTCTGGTTTTTCTAATTAGTTATTTGGGTCTTAAAATGTTCAGTTTAGCAGAAAATCTTGTACTGTCTTCTGAGGGCTGTCTCTTATACCTTCCTCCTTGAATTTTTCAAGAACCTAAGGGGTTTCCTAAGTACAATAAGAAAAAAAAGAAAAAAAATAGACAATTCTTTACCAGTGAGAAGGAAGGGAAGAAAACAACATTGTAAACCATTCTATTGTTTCCATTGATTCTTTTCCTGCATTATTGCCATGGAAAATGGTTCTACAGTCTGTTAATGCTTGACTTTTCCATCAGGATTCACTTACTGCTTCAGAGTACTCAGGTTTCATGGTGATTCATACATAGACTTTATAGTTACAACTTTTTTTAGTTAACAAATATGTATGCTCAGCCGTTATTCCCAAAGCATCCTGCTCCGACAGCTGGGCATTCTAGCTTTAGCCACACACGTGGTGAGAAAATTGACCAAACTTCTTCCACATTCAAAACCTTATGTGGAGCCCCCATCTTAGCCTAGACATAGCCCAGGACTTCATGGTAAGTTATCCTTGGAGGCCTTGTTAGTCTTTTCTCTATCAAATATTAGTTGAGATTGTTCTAAACTGTCAAAGAGGATCAAATTATGTTGCAGAAAGAGATCAGTGTTTTCTTACTCCATTGTACCCTGAGGCTCCTTTATATCCCGTTTAGCACATTTTCTTAGGAGTGGAAGGTTCTATATTATCCTTCCCCACAGCTTGGGTGCCAATTTGTGGGGTTTTTTTCTTTTCTTTTCTTTTTCTTTTTTTTTTTTTTTCCAATTTGTAGTTTTATCCTCAAGTAATCTGTTTTCCACAATAGTGAAAATCTCCCAAGTTCTTTGCATTTCTACCTTAAGTTTTAAAAATATTTTCATATTCTACCTCACAGGAAGCCATTCAACAGAATTCTCTGAATCTCAAGTAGGTTTATTGGGTTTATCAGAGCTAAGCCTCATCCATGACTGATGAGTATTCACGTATAATGTAGGGTTTTATGCTTACTTCAGCAGCTCACATACTAATACTGGAATAATACAGAAAAATTAACATGGCTCCTGCATAAGGATGACACACAAATTCATGAGGTGGTTCATATTTTGTGCAGTTCCTGGAAGGTCCTTTGACAATTTTCTGATTAGCTCCAAGGAAACAGGATGAGTCAAAGCAAAATGGCTGGCACACTTAATAGTGAAATTGTGATCTTCACTACCAAAATATTCACATAGAGTGATCTATGGAATGAGAATGGAGCTGAGTAAAGCATGGGGATGTTGTGTGCAAATATATTATTAGTATGTATCTCAGAAATGAGAAAATGTCACCTTGCATCTCCTTCATGGAACTTAAAAAAATAGTTTTATCTTTTGTGTCAAACGGAGGTAAACATGGAGATTAAGCATCATTCTACAAAGATCTACTGGCTCGGAGTTTGAGTCTGTAAAGTAGAATCATAGTCCAAGGCAGGTCTTGATATCCATTAGTTTTCTGCCCTTGCTGTGATTGATGAGCTCAGTAACAGTGGACAATTATGTTATCTAATTAATGAGATAATATGTTTGTAAATAAATGTAGTTACAAACTATGAAATATATGAGATGCCCTAAATTAAAAGCCACAAAGAGTAGAACACCTAATAGACAAAGTTAGGATTTAATAACATTTCCCCAAAAACACAATGTTTCAATATTAGAACATATAAAAAACACATTGGACTTTATTTGCAGTTCCAAGACAGTTTCACCAATAAAGTTCAAGAACAAATTATTTCATTGCTTCACTATTTTTCTGAGCATTCAAAACATGTTATCTCATTAAATTTTTATAACAACCTAGTGAAACAAGACAATAAAAGTCTCACTTTTTAGAAGAAGACATTGAACCTAACAAAAGCAACTTACCCAAGAACTGATAGCTTTTGACTATAGAGCTAGGACTTTTTCTGAGTTAGGATGCTTTCCCTTATGTCAGGCTAATGCAAGTTAATGTACTGAACTATATTCATGGGTACTTCATCTTACTTTTTTTCTTCTTTAATTAGAAGCTTAAAGAGAAGTTTGTAGAGCTTACAAATGAGAAGTATATGGGATAATTAAAGTTCTAAAATTAACACCAATATTATTTGAAATACTCTAAGAATTTAATATATTTGGTAATTGTTTTTATATCAGTTTTAAAATAGTAATTTTACTTATTGCATTTTTAGACATAGCATTCACCAACTAATGTCTGAATACAAAGAAAATAATACAGCTGGAAATCCTCAAAATAGCAATCCAGGTAAGACTTCCAGGTAAATTACTCTTGGTGGTCTTACCATAGATTAACAAATAAGAGTAAGGAAGTTTTAATTACCAAAGAGCAGCTTAAAAACTCACTATGTAAATTGCATAGTATACATATATGTATGTGTGTTTTAAGTTTCTTCTTAGTAGGTTAGATTTCAGAATTATTAAGAAAGTTATGTGTAGATAATTCATAATCTCAAACAGTATTATCTGAAAGGAATCATTTCTTTAATTGTAGTCCCTAAAATCTACAATTAGATATTTTTTGTATAAATAAGAAAAAAGATTTTTAAGTTAGTATGTGGTATGTTTTATTTATAGTCTCATTATAACAAATGGAATGTGTTAATGAAATTGGAGCGTCTATTTAATTTTTAAAATAAATGGTTTTTGTTTAGTAAATAAATATCAATTACAGTTGACCTTTGAACAACATAGGATTTAGGGGTACTGATCCCCTGTGCAGCTGAAAATATGTGTATAACTTTTGACTTCCCCCCAAATTAGCTACTAATAGGTGACTATTGACCAAAAACAGTCAGTTAAGACATTTGGTATGTTACATGTGTTACCATATTATATTCTTATAAGAAAGTGAGGTAGATAAAAATGGTTATTAACAAAATCATAGGGAATAAAAATATATTTACTATTTATTAAGTGGAAGTGGAAGTAGGTCATCCTCATCCTCTCCAAGTTGAGTAGGCTGAGAAGAAGGAGGAAGAAGATTGGTCCTGCTGTCTCAGGTGGTAGAGGTAGAAGAAAATCTGCATATAATTACACCGCTGCAGGTCAAGTTCCTGTTATTCAAAGGTCGACTGTATTACATAGTGATTTATGTCACACCAAAAAAGTAACTTTTTAAAACTGGGAACTCAACAATACCTTTTTGGTAACATAAACAAATGTCACTAAGAACCGAAAAACTTATCCAGTGGGCACTAATACTAATAGAAGATTGTTTTTTAAAGATACCAAGTGTAGAAGTCAGAAAAGGAATTTCTTGTTGAAAACGTATTGACTTCGTTCTTCCTAATTTGAAATTGAATGAGATACATTTACTTCATTAAAACAAGATCCACTAGTTAATTGTTATGATAGCAGTAATTTTGTTAGAACAAAATTCTCTGTTACTAGTAGCCCAAAGGTTATTGTAATGAATACCCAATGGCCAAACTCTAGGCTCAACAAATTATAATAAAAGTGCTTCACAATAACAAAAATGCTGCTATGCTACCTAGATGTGACACCTAATACATTGTACAGTCTGAACTGTATGAGGACACTTTTAATTTAGTACATATTAATCAAATAACTTTTATAAGTTAGATTTTGCAAGCCACAGGTGACAAACACATAGTCTTGGTCTTTTTGTTTTTTTTTTTTTTTGAGATGAAGTCTTACTCTGTCGCCCAGGCTGGAGTGCAGTGGCGCAATCTCGGCTCACCACAACCTCCACCTCCCGGGTCCAGGTGATTCTCCTGCCTCAGCCTCCTGAGTAGCTGGGACCACAGGCACGTGCCGCCACCCCGGCCAATTTTTTTGTATTTTTAGTAGAGGCGGGGTTGCACAGTGTTAGCCAGGATGGTCTCGATCTCCTGACCTCATGATCTGCCCACCTTGGCCTCCCAAAGTTCTGGAATTACAGGTGTGAGCCACTGTGCCTGGCCAGTCTTGGTCTTTAAGGTGCTCATAATAGACTACAGCAGTCCTTATTTCATATCTGTGATTTTTTCAAGATTATTATCATTATTATTATGTTTTTGAGATGGAGTCTCACTTTGTTGCCTAGGCTGGAGTGCAGTGGTGTGATCTTGGCTCACTGCCACCTCTGCCTTCCGGATTCAAGCAATTCTCCCTGCGTCGGTCTCCCAAGTAGTTGGGATTACAGATGCTTGCTACCATGACCGGCCAATTTTTGTATTTCTAGTAGAGACAGGGTTTCACCATGTTGGCCAGACTTGTCTTGAGCTCCTGAGCTCAGGTAATCCACCTGCCTTGGCCTCCTACAGTGCTGAGATTACAGGCATGAGCCCCTGTACCTGGCTGACAATTTTCAAAGAAAATGTTTTTATTCATTTATATACTTGGTCCATTTAACAAACTATCAAGTGTCTTTTAGAGAGTAAGCTTTTTTTCCATGTTACAAAATAAAAACATTTAAAAATACAGTTGGACTATGTGTGGTGGCTCAGGCCTGTAATCCCAGCACTTTGGGAGCCCGAAGAAGGTGAATCACCTGAGGTCAGGGGTTCGAGACCAGCCTTGCCAACATGGCAAAACCCTGTCTCTACTAAAAATATAAAAATTAGTCAGGTATGGTGGTACATGCCTCTAATGCCAGCTACTTGGGAAGCCGAGGCAGGAGAATTGCATGAATACTAGAGATGGAGATTGCAGTGAGCTGAGATTGCACCACTGCATTCCAGCCTGGGCAACAGAGAGAGACTCCATCTCAAAAAAAAATACAGTCAGGGCTGGGCATGGTATCTCATACCTATAATCCCAGCACTTTGGGAGGCTGAAGCAAAAGGATTGCTTGAGCCTAAGAGTTTGAGACCAGCCTGGGCAACATAGTGAGACCTCAACTCTACTAAAAATAAAAATAAATGAAAAAGTTAGCTGGGCATGGTAGCATGCAACTGTAGTCCCAGTGACTTGGAGGCTGCACTGCAGCCTGGGCAATGGAGTAAGACCATTTCAACAAACAAACAAAAAACAGGAGCTTGTTACGATCATTTTCATTTATGTTATGTGCTACTTCATTCAGTGCCTTCTACTGTGTGCTAGATGCCATCTGGAAGCATCTAATGATCATTTATTATGTTAAATATGTGCCAGACACTTTAAGCATGTGGTGAGGAATGAAAGCTATTAAAAAGTGGGGTAGGATTTCAGGTAAGCATGCAGAAGGGGTAGACCTTTTCTTGATAAAGAGGCAGAAGGATGATGTGGGCAGAAGGAACATCTAACAAGTTTGTGTTTTTGGCAGAAGGAACATCAAACAAGATGGCATGTTTGGGAGAAGGAGCAGCAGGTGCAAAAGGTAAAAGGCTTGAGTGAACTTTGCAGGGTTTATGAGTGGCCCTGTTTTGCTGTTGCAGAAACTGAAATGAGAGTGGTTGGGAATGAGGGAAAAACTTAGGTAAGGCAAGCTCCTGATGGGCTTTTTAATACTATAAAACTGAGTAGATCTTACCTGTAGGCTATGGGAAATTTACCCGGTGGAGTGCTTTGGGCTGCAAATACCAAAGGACCTGATTAACAGTGACTAAAACAGTAGGAAGCAGAGTTGCTTTGGTGGCCGGTTCAGTGATAACACTGGGTCCCATTTGGTCTTCCTATTTCAGCTGTGCTGTTGGCAGTGTTTTGTTCATTCCTCCTTTCATGGCTGGCTAATTAGCAGTAGCTCCTAACATCATGTTCTCACAATACAATTTCTGAAGGCTGGAAGGGCTGCTTTTCTTTCCATGTTTCTTTGAAATAGAGAGAAAAGTCAGAAGCTTGCAGTGAGCTTTCTTTCACATTTTATTGGCTTGGTTACACCACATGCTTATTCCTAAACCAGGCACTGGGAAAACATATGCAATTACTGTGATTAGATTAGAATAGTCATTTCTCTTGTTGAGGATGGGGAGCGATATTAGGATGGTAAATACTCAAATAGACTTGTGGTTCTCCAGCAAGAAAAAAATAAATGGTCATTAGGTAGGGAGACAGCAAATGTTTTCTGTAGGAATTCATTATAGAATTGTGAGAACAAAAGTCACAAGATTAGATTTGGGTATTAGGACATTCTGATTATGGTATTCATAAGCTTTTTACGTAAAGGATCAGGTGGGAAATATTTTAGGCCACGTGGTCTCTGCCATATCTACTCAACCCTGCCATTGTAGTGTAAAAGCAGTTACAAAACTTTATTTACAAAACCATTAGGTAGGCTGGGCTTGGCCTGTGGCCTGTAGTGGATGACTCCTCATATGGAGGCTAGATGGAAGGTACCACATAAAGAGACTGGAAGACAAAGGAAGCTTTTGCAGTAGCCAAAGCTATAACTTCCTTGTCGCCAACCCTTAGACTAGCATCAATCCATTATGAGGTTTTCACCCAGCCATGGTGAAATAAGTGATGTCAGAAAGCTACTTAGTAATTTTAAAATGTTTGTTTTTCTCTTGATTTTTGCATTTTTCATTTGTTTTGCTTGTTTTTTTAATTTAAGAAATAATATTAATAGTTGGTAGCCTATAAAAGCTAGTAGTTAAGAACCAGTGGCAGTGGAAAAATATAAAGCAGAGGCAGAAAAGAGATAGAGATAATATGAGTTAGTGATTATTGAATGTATAAATTTAGGGCACAGAGAGAAATCTGTGAGATTTCAGATGATTCATGGGTTTCCAGGTTGTGAACTAGCATTTAACCTGGACATGAGGAAGGAGTAGGAGATTTGCAGGTGAATGGAGAAGAACAACAGATCAGCAGGAAGGACTAACCTCTTTCTGTGCATGTTGAGTTGAATGAAATATTCATGTAGGGTATTTTCAGTAGGTAATTGAATTTTAGGCATTTCTAGCTGGAGGTAGAAGTGAGGTTGGAGATGCAGACTTGGAATAATGTAGGCAAAATCATACATCTAAATGAGCTTCTCCATGGCGGGAAAGACATGGAATAAACAGAAGGCAGTGACAAGAACTTGGGAATATCAACATTTCCCAGAGGAAAAGAAGTTAGTAAAGAAGCCTGAGCAGTGGCTAGAGAAAAGTAGGAGAGTTTATCAGAGGAAGGGATGCTGTAAAAATTTCAAAAATATGAGAATTTCAAGGAGGGAGAATATAAATTCTTACAAGTAAGAGTACTAAAAAGTAAGTTAAATTAATATTTTCAAAGCTCTTTGATGGTACCCTCTTCAAAAGAACACTTTTGGAGTTGTAAGGTCTACTATTTAGGTACATGGTACTTCTGGTGTTCAAGTATGAGAGGAAGAATACACCTATCAAAATCCTACCTAGTATTTTTATAACTGCGGCAGCTACCTACACAGAGTCAGGCCTAGACTGGTGAGTTCCTGTGCCAACATTTTCCAAGAATTGTCAGAACCTAAGGGTCCACATGAGGAAAAGTGTAGTGTCTCTTACTGGTTTTTGTGGAAATGCTTGTTTTGTATTCAAACCCTTGATAAGCAGTTCTGGATGTATTCCCAAACAAAAATCTGACAGCAAAAACTGGGATACTCATTTCCTTTCTCTGACATGGAATCAAAATGCAGCCATGGCTGGGTGCAGTGGCTCACGCCTGTAATCCCCAGCACTTAGGGAGGCCGAAGCAGGTGGATCCCAAGGTCAAGAGATCGAGACCTTCCTGGCTAACATGGTGAAACCCCATTTCTACTAAAAGTTATCTTGGTGTGGTTTCACATGACTGTAGTCTCAGCTCCTCAGGAGGCTGAGGCAGGAGACTCACTTGAACCGGGTAGGTGGTGGTTGCAGTGAGCCCAGATTGCACCACTGTACTCCAGCCTGGGCAACAGAGTGAGAATCCATCTCAAAAAAAAAAAAAAAAAAAAAAAAAGCCATGTTTTGACAAAATTTTAAGTTTTGATCAGAAATAGTTTACAGATCAGCAGTTTGGAGAAACTGATATCTTTAAAATATTTTCTTGCAGACCACTAATATCACAGAAAAATATGACATGATATGCTGTACATAGTAGTTCTTCTTCTGTGAAGAAGGTCATTGGTAGCTTGATGGGGATAGTGTTGAATCCATAAATTACTTTGGGCAGTATGGCCATTTTCACTCTATTGATTCTTCCTAACCATGAGCATGGAATGTTTCTCCATCTGTTTGTGTCCTCTCTTATTTCGTTGTAGTTCTCCTTGAAGAGGTCCTTTACATCCTTTGTTAGTTGTATTCTTAGGTATTTTATTCTCTTTGTAGCAATTGTGAATGGCAGTTTGTTCTTGATTTGGCTTTCTTTAAGTCAAATTGATGTATAGGAATGCTTGTGATTTTTGCACATTGATTTTGTAACCTGAGACTTTGCTGAAGTTGCTTATCAGTTTCAGGAGATTTTGGGCTGAGATGATAGGGTCTTATAAATATACAATCATGACGTCTGCAAATAGAGACAATTTGACTTCTTCCTTTCCTAATTGAATACCCTTTATTTCTTTTTCTTGCCTGATTGCTCTGGCTAGAACTTCTAATACTATATTGAATAGGAATCCTTATCTAGTCACAGATTTCAAAGGGAATGCTTCCAGTTTTTGTCCATTCAGTATGATATTGGCTGTTGGTTTGTCATAAATAGCTTTTATTATTTTGAAATGCATTCCGTCAATACCTAGTTTATTGAGAGTTATTAGCATAAAGAGCTGTTGAATTTTGTCAAAGGCCATCTCTGCGTCTATTAAAATAATCATGTGGTTTTTGTCCTTGGTTCTGTTTATGTGGTGAATTACGTCTATAGACTTGCGTATGTTGAGCCAGCCTTGCATCCCCAGGATGAAGCCTGCTTGATTGTGATGGATAAGCTTTTTGATGCACTGTTGCAATCAGTTTGTCAGTGTTTTATTGAAGATTTTTGCATCTATGTTTATCATGAATATTGGCTTGAAGTTCTCTTTTCTTGTTGGGTCTCTGCCGGGTTTTGGTATCAGGATGATGTTGGTCTCATAAAATGATATGGGGAGGATTCCCTCTTTTTGGATCGTTTGGAATAGTTTCAGAAGGAGTGGTACCAGCTCCTCTTTGTATGTCTGGTAGAAATCAGCTGTGAACCTGTCTGGACCTGGGCTTTTTTTGGTTGGTAAGCTATTAATTTCTGCCTCAACTTAAGCCCTTCTTATTGGTCTATTTAGGGTTTTGACTTCTTCCTGGTTTAGGCTTGGGAGGAGGCAAGTGTCCAAGAATTTATCCATTTCTTCTGTATTTAATGGTTTATGTGCATAGAGTTGTTTGTAGTAATCTCTAATGGTAGTTTGTATTTCTATGGAATCAGTGGTGATATCCCCTTTATTGTTTTTTATTGCATCTATTTGCTTCTTCTCTTTTTTCTTTTTTATTAGTCTAGCTAGTGGTCTATTTTGTTGATCTTTTCAAAAAACCAGCTCCTGGATTTATTGATTTTTTTGAAGGGTTTTTTGTATCTCTCTATGTCTTTCAGTTTTGCTCTAATCTTAGTTATTTCTTGTCTTCTATTAGCTTTTGAATTTTTTTGATCTTGCTCCTCTAGCTCTTTCAATTTTGACAATTGGGTGTCAATTTTAGACCTTTCCTCACTTCTCATGCAGGTATTTAGTGCTATAAATTTTCTTCTAGTCTCTGCCTTAAATGTGTTCCAGAGATTCCGGTACATTGTGTCTTTGTTCTCTTTTGTTTCAAAAAACATCTTTATTTCTACCTTCATTTCATTGTTTATCCAGTCATCATTCATGAGCAGGTTGTTCAGCTTCCATGTAGTTGTGCAGTTTTGAGTGCGTTTCTTAATCCTGAGTTCTAATTTGATTGCACTGTGGTCTGAGAGACTGTTATGATTTCCATTCTTTTGCATTTGCTGAGGAGTGATTTACTTCTAATTATGTGGTCAATTTTAGAGTAAGTGCGATGTGGTGCTGAGAAGAATGTGTATGTTCTGTGGATTTGGGGTGGAGAGTTCTGTAGATGTCTATTAGGTCTGCTTGGTCCAGATCTGCATTCAAGTCCTGGATATCCTTGTTAACTTTCTGTCTCATTGATCTGTCTAATATTGACAGTGGAGTGTTAAAGTCTCCCACCATTATTGTGTGGTAGTCTAAGTCTCCTTGTAGGACGTTAAGAACTTGCTTTATGTATCTGGGTACTCCTGTATTGGGTGCATATATATTTAAGACAGCTCTTCTTGTTACATTGATCCTTTTACCATTATGTAATATCCTTCTTTGTCTCTTTTGATCTTTGTTGGTTTAAAGTCTACTTTGTCAGAGACTAGGATTACAACCCCTGCTTATTTTCGCTTTCCATTTGCTTGGTAAATCTTCTTCCATCCCTTTATTTTGAGTTTATGTAAGTCTTTGCACACTAAATGGGTCACCTGAATACAGCACACTGATGGGTCGTGACTTTTTATCCAGTTTGCCAGCCTGTGTCTTTTGATTGGGGTATTTAGCCCATTTACATTCAAGGTTAATATTGTTATGTGTGAATTTGATCCTGTCAATTTGATACTAGCTGGTAGTTTTGCCTGTTAGTTGATACAGTTTCTTCATTGTGTCAATGGTCTTGACCATTTGCTACATTTTTGCAGTGGCTGGTACTGGTTAATCCTTTCCATGTTTACTGCTTCCTTCAGGAGTTCTTGTAAGGCAGGTCTGGTGCTGATGAAATCTCTCAGCAATTGCTTGTCTGTAAAGAATTTTATTTCTCCTTCACTTATGAAGCTTAGTTTGACTGGATATGAAATTCTGGGTTGGAAGTTCTTTTCTGTAAGGTTGTTGAATATAGGCCCCCACTCTCTTCTGGCTTGTAGTGTTTCTGCTGAGAGACCCACTGTGAGTTTGATCAGCTTCCCTTTGTGGTTAACCCGACCTTTCTCTCTGGCTACCCTTAGCATTTTTTCCTTCATTTCAACCCTGGTGAATCTGATGATTATGTGCCTTAGGGTTGCTCTTCTTGAGGAATATGTTTGTGGTGTTCTCTGTATTCCCTGGATTTGAGTGTTGGCCTGTCTTACTAGGTTGGGGAAGTTCTCCTGGATAGTATCCTGAAGAGTGTCTTCCAGCTTGGATTCATTCTCCTCATCACATTCAAGTGTGCAGATCAAATGCAGATTATGACTTTTCACATAATCCCATATTTCTTGGAGTCTTTGTTCATTTCAGACTGGCAAACTATTAAAGAAGTGATCTCTCAGTGGTTCTTTCCCTGGGAGGTAAAATTGTAGGTAAATTTGAACCTTATTTGTGTCATACATAGGGCAGAGAAATTCACTAGAACTAAGTAAATTTAACTGGCCTCTTCCTTAAAAGAGGATTAGTGACAGTGATTACATTTTAATATTTCTCTTGAACTCTTCTCCATTGGCTGGAATGTGATTTGCTGAATCTTTGACTTGCAGAAAGTGATTTGCAAGAATCTTTGTTTCTGGTCGATTTTCTGTTTTGCTGTAAAACATAGTATGGTGCCCATAGACCTAGCTTCCTTGTGATAAAGCATTTTATTCTAAACTAAATAATTTTAACTGAAGAGTTGGAGAAGTTATGTTGTATGATAACAAAATAAGTACAGTTGTCTCCCTTTATCCATGGGGAATATGTTCCAGGACCTGTGGTGAATACCTGAGTGTTTGCATACTACCCATCCCTATATATGCAATGTTTTTTCTATACATACATATGTGTGATAAAGTTTAATGTGAGATTTAGGCACAGTCTGAGCTTAACAACAATAACTAATAATAAAATAGGACAGTGATAACAATATACTGTCATAGGATAATACCAACTATCTCGGCCTGTGGCATGGTGGTAAAAGGATTTAAGGCAGATTCATTACAGAAGGCATGAAAATATGTTGCAAGAAGGCAATGGGCAGCCTGGAAGAAAAACACCTACTTCCAGGAAACAAAAACTTGCTGGAAATTTTATAGGATTGTCCTTAGGCTGACTGATAATGCCAAAATAGCAGGGAGCTAACTTGAATTCTAATGTCTGCTGTGGGGTTTGATACATTGAAGTGTTTGATGGTAAGCAGGAAGTTTGTGACTTATATACATTATCTGTGCTGGAATGTTGTATGTCCTGGGCCATAAAGAAAAGGAGACCTATAACTTATTTGGTTCCTCTTTTTAAAAATAATTTCTGAACCATGAAGAAAGGAAGACATAGCTAATTTGCCTTATCTCTGCTTTCTTCTGGCCCTGCCAGCCTGACTCTTTTTTTTTTCTAATTAGAACTTCACATATGCTATAATAAAAGTTTATGTGTGTGTGTGTGTGTGTATTCTTTCAAAATATCTTCTTGTACTCCACTTACGCTTCTTCTTATGAAGATGATACAAAGCCTCTGCAATGAGTTGAAGTGAGGTGAATGATATAGGCATTGTGATGTAGTCTTAGGCTACTATTAACCTTCAGAAGGAGGATCATCTGCTTCTGGTAATCCTGGATTACTGAGCCTTGATGATGTTGTTGGTTGGATATCAGGAGGAGATGAAGTCAGTGACTAATGTGCACATAGCATATGCGGCATAGATACACTAGACAAAGGGATGATTCATGTCCCGGGTGGGATGGAGTGGGATGGCTGGAGAATCTATCATGCTACTCAAAACAACACACAATATAAAACTTATGAATTGCTTATTGCTGGAATTTTCCATTTAACATCTGGACCATGGGTGATGTATTAGTTTGTTCTCACACTGCTAATAAAGACATACCCAAGAATGGGTAACTTATAAAGGAAAAAGATTTAATTGACTAACTGTTCCACTGTGGAAGGCTCAGGAAACTTGCAATCATGGTGAAAGGGGAAGCAAACACTTCCTTTTTCACATGGTAAGAGCAAGAAGAAGTACAGAGCAAAAGGTAGAAAAAGCAGGTTATGAAACCATCAGCTCTTGTGAGAACTCACTCACTCTCATGAGAACAGCATGATAATTGAATCATCCCCACCATGATTCAATTACCTCTCTCAGAGTCCCTCCCATGACACATTCGGATTATGGGAACTACAATTCAAGATAAGATTTGGGTGGGGACATAGCCAAACTATCAGGTGACCATGGGTGACTAAAACCACAGAAAGCAAAACCACAGATGTGATACTATGAAATATATATTTGATCTTTGAACCCTTTTCTCGGCAAACAACTCCTGAAATCCTTAGAATCTCCAAAGTGGTGTCTCTTTGTATGTGAATGATTCATTATGGCTGGCAGCCCCTAATGAGCTTCAGGATGCGGGCTTGTCACCAGAAAGACCAAGGCATGATGAGAGGGTTAGAACTTTCAGCCTCACCCTCCAACCCTTTAATCTCATGGGAAAAGGTGGGGGGACAAAGTTTAAGTCGATCACCAATGATGAATGATTTAATCAGTCATGGCTATGTAGTAAAATTTTTATAAAAACCCAAAAGGACTGCATTCTGAGAGTTTCCAGATAGCTGAATATGTGGAGGTTCCTGGAGGATGGTGTACCCTTGGAGGGTCTGAAACTTTGCACTTCTCCTATGCCTCGCCCTATGTAATTATTTATCTGTATCCTTTTTTTCATTCTTAAAATAACCAAGAAATGTAAGTAAGTGGTTCCCTGAGTTCTGTGAACTACTCTAGCAAATTAATCAAACCTAAAGTGGGAATTGTGAGAACCTTGAAGATGGTTGGTCAGGAGTTCTGAAGGCCCAGGCTTGTGTCTGGTGTGGGGATGGGGGAGCCTTGGGGACTGAGCCTTCTACTGTGGGATCTGACACTATTTCCAGCTAGACAACATGGGAATGGAATTAGAGGTCACCCAGCTGATGTCTACTGCAGAAATGATTGCTTGCTTGTTGGTAGTGACCCTCAACATTTGGTCTTCTGTGTTGGTGGTGGTTGTGGTGTGAGCGCAGAGGAAAAATATGTTGAGTGTGTTTTTGCACACCTATCATGGATAAGGGAGCCTTACTGTATATTCTATTCTAAGTGCTACTAATTCATTAGTTCAGAAAGTATGCTGTTGAAGTTTGACTCTGTTTGCTAGTAATGCTAGTCAGTCTGATAGGGTTTGGTTAGGATTATGATTATTGTACACAGCAATTCACTTGTAGGTTTCACATTTTGCCAAATCCCATTCTCTTTTGCATTTGACTGATACAAAGGAGGAGAAGTAAGAATTCTTAATGTAGTAATTGCCTACCAATAGTATAATTAATATTAATTCTCAAAGTATGGTCCTAAAGGAATACTTTGTGGGAAAAAAAAAAAAGATCTAAAGCATGCTTGAAAGTATACATGATTTCTTTTAATGAAGGCAGAGTCTCACTATGCTTCCCAGGCTGGTCTCAAACTCCTGAGCTCCTCAAGTGATTCTCTGGCCTCAGCCTCCTGAGTAGTTGGGATTACACACATACATAACTGGGCCCTCTTATCAAGACTTTAAATATTCTGTGTTTTTCCATTGTTGACTTAAAATGTATTCTTTTTTCTTTAATAGTGGATGAGATTCCTGAAAATCCTGTAAAAAGGTAGGACTTAAAGATTTTAAAAGTATATGTTACCTAAGGCAATTTAGAGAAAAGAAACTAACATCTGTTGAGTGTTGTATTCTGGAGTAGACACTATTTTACGTGCTTATCTCATCTCATATAGTTATCACAGCAATTTTGAAAGGTTCTCTGTTATTATAACCTACTTTTTCCTAGTTAGCCAACTGTGGTTAGAGAGGTTGATTAATTGTCCCATGTCCCCATAGTTAACAAGTAGCTGATTATGATTTGACTGGCAGCCTGCCTCACTCCCAAATCCCTTCTCTTGCCCCTCTGCATAGATTGGCAGAGACCTGTATAGCACTAGAATCAAGGGATAGGTCCAGACCAGATCAATTCAGAAAGTCAAATTTAGTTAACTCTGATTTATAGTTTTTCTTAGAAGCCTTGTTAGTCTAAGAGTTTTTTCTAGTATATTTCAGTGGCAATTTCAGTGGTAATCAGTATCTTGTTTTTGCCATCAAATATTTTAGGGCAGATCTCACTCAGCTATAGCCACAAGAGCATAGGTTTAACATAAACAAGACCAGCCACTTTCTAAAGAGGAAATATTTTTTTCTAAGTGAAGGATATTTGTGTTACATTTACTTATCATATTAGTTATATTTAGCATATAAATAGAGGCTATTTATAATTGATTTCTCTACTTATTGACTCCCTAGTTTAGTTTTCCTTTTAGGACACTATCCTGCCTAATTCCATGTGCTTTTTTAAGAGTATTTTTTCTTTTTCCATGACTTTTCAATAATTTTTTTCTTTAGTTGTTAACTTTCTTCTCTGTGTAGTGTTGATTTTGTTCTATTATTTTTTCCATTCCTGGCAGCTAAGTATTTCCCATTTTTATATAGATATAATCAAAAGCACACACAATTTCAGGATTTTAAGGGATCTTAGTGACTAATCACAATACTCTCTAGTACTTCAACCTGTGTTTAACATTCTGGTTATATGGTTGTTCAGATGGAGATCTGCAACTAAAAGAGATTAAGGTGACTTATTTGTATACAGGAAGTGGCAGAAATGAGATTTGAACTCATTTCAAAGCCTGTTACTCTTCCTTCTTTACCGTCAGTTGGTGAGTGTTTTAATAATAGAAAGGGAAAGTGGGTCTAGTGAACACAGTGGATGAGCCTAGGAAGGGAATTAGCTGGGAACCCAATGGAAGAGAAGAATTAAGTTAGTAGGGGAAGGTCAAGTTTGAGGAGAAATAACACTGGGCTAGATAGGAATAAGGGTTTTAGAAAAGAGAACTGAATATTGGGGTTTATGGCAAGTTTCATAAAGATAAATTATAGTAATGAAGAAGACAGGATGTTGGGAGTTATCTAGAAATGCATATTTATGTAGGTGGTTCAAAGGAGTCCTGAATAGGTTGCTGCTGTTTTGTTTGTTTAGAGTGACTGACCAACTTCAAAGTTTCTATTGAAAGATGTTAAAAGAATTTGAGCTATTGGGAAGAGTCTCTATAGCAGATTGAATTGTAGTATTATCTACTTCCACCCCACCTTATAGAGGGGTGGCTCAGAGTCCCTCCAGTACCAGAGGACTGAAGTTTCCTGAACTATATAGATCTGTGCACCAGAACACGTATTCTCTAACCTCTGCCTCTTTTCCCAATTCACTGATTGTCCTTCCCATTACCAGGTAGGGTAGGGCTGGGGTAGGATTGTCTGACAAATCAGTCATGTACCTTCAGTTTGGTAGTTGGTAACATGCCTATGCTGGGGGAAGATGACTGAAATTCCATTTAGCTTTCTTTCTAGCAGCAGTAAAATTGAGAGCTCTGACTCTTGGTCATTTGAGTCCACTCTTTTAGTAATGTGTGCTTTTATTGGCTGAAGATATACAGGTAGGAGACTGCCATAGAGCCTTGCAGAAGAGGGATCTGGAAGTGGGAGCCCATAGAAAGAAAGATATTTAGCTAGTACTTAGGGAAATAGAGATACAACTACGAAGACTCTGTTTTTCCAGAAGTTTCTCTCCTTTGGTATCTGACTGTCTATGGAGGTTTTTAAGAGCTTAGTACTTTATGTGGCCCTGAATATGACAGAGTCTATCTAGGGAAAATAATTAGATTTTATAATTAAGTTTTAATATTTCTGGGAAGAGTATTTTTAATAACAATATATACATTTGTCCTTTGAAATCCATACATTTAACTTTCAAGTATTTTAGAAGTTTGAGGGAAGATTCTGCACTGTTTTACAAAAAAGGGAAGCAATGGGGGCCTGCTTAAGTGGTTTCCAAGCAGAAGAATCAGGACTGCCATTTTTAAGTGACACAGATTAGTCTTTGAACCAGAAATAGATCATGGAGAAGGGACAGTGGACCTTTTAACCTTATTTTAGGTTATCGGGTTTCTTCCAGTTCAGGTAACAAAGGTTATGTCAGCCATTACTTGGATTTTAAGTTCTGCCTCCAGGACATAGAATTTGTGAAGCCCAATTCTTCTCAGGCTCTACCAATATATTGGCTGTCATGATTTGTTATGGAACTGTGGGTGAGTCTTCATGGACCGTTCCATAACTTGGGAGAGGAGGAAGTAGAAATAGGTAATTAAGATCTTTTCCATAACAGAGGCCAAATTATAATTATATTGAGACATTATTTAAATACAGATAGTTGACTTTTCACTAGATTTGCTTTTTTGTTTGTTTGTTTTGTTTTGGGAGGGCACCCAGGTATGAAACTGCAAATTGCTTAAAGAAATGAACACACTCATTTTTGTTGTATATTTTTATTCTAAAGGCTTTGCAACAAACCATCTATTGATCACTCACAATCTACGTCAGCTAATGAAGACTCTGATTTTGATACTGAGGTAAAGAGGTCTCTTGCAAAATTAATTTTCTCATTCTGGATCTAATTTTCTATAACATTTACTCTTAAAATTTAGTAGTAATCTACCTACAATCATTTTATGTTCGTTATGGAAAGTTCATCAGAGAAACACGGTTTTACAGAAACATGACTAAACATTTTTGAACATTTTTTACTTTGATAAATAACTAAGACTTGGTAAATATGTAGAGGGAGTGGGAGTGAAAAAAGAATGGGCTGGAAAATACATAGTGACAGGAAAATTGTATTAAGCAAAGCTTTCTCATAACAGAGCAAATTTTAAATTTGGTCAATGTTGATTTGAATAAACATTCTTATCGTGCATAACTTTTAAGTTATACTAAGATGGATTTTTAATATTTATGCTGAAATAAACCTTTAATGGATCTGATTACTTATTATAGTAATCATGGAATCTCCTTGATGCCTTTTTGTTCAAAAACTGTACAACAGATAGCATATACTTTTCTTTCTTAAACACATTATTTTAGTATTATATAAATAGTTTTTAGGGGTGAGTTTTTTCCTATTTCTATATTTGGTTATGTAACTAGACTAAAATAATATTAGCAATCGTGAAAATTTAGCTGGGTATGGTGGTGCATGCCTGCAGTCCAAGCTACTCAGGAGGCCGAGGTGGCAGAATTGCTTGAGCCCAGGAGTCTGACCCCAGCCTGGGCAACTTAGCAGGAACCTGCCTCTGATTTTAAAAAGATCGTGAAAATGTAGAAATTTAAATTTTCTTTCTCAAAATCTGTATTCCAATAAGATTCCACTGTCATTTCTATGTCATTTCATTAAGAATATATTTAAAACTCTTCCCAATTGAAGAATAGTTGTTTTGTCCAAATAACAAGTTCTAGAAGCAGAGACTCTTAATAACTATATAGTGTGATTTAATTTCAGAATTATTTATGTTGTAGTTCTTAAAAATATCCAGATAAAATCCTTACATCACATACTAAGATTTCAAATTTCAGAAGTTTTTGTATTTATTAAATAATCATTTTAAAACTCCTTTATTACTATGAGCTACTGGAGGTTAGGGAACTTTTTTTTTGTATCCTGGAGTACCACAAATGAACAGACAAATGCGTTTCTATATAATGGGATGTTAGCAGTAATATAATATGCCTAACATATCTAATAATTAAATCCATTCATTTATAAGATATGGCCTAAATGTATATTCCCTTTTATATTTAGGATGTATAAGCTCAGATGTGTTATGCTGAGAAAATGTGTCATAAATAAGAAGAAAATAAATTAGAAATGTATCAACAATAGGAAAGAGGGTTAAAGTGTTAATATATTTTCTAGTGTCTTCCAGCTGTAAGCATAAATTAAGATTTTAGATTTAAAGTATTTAAACTTTTTAAAAGCCCAACCCATATTCTACTAAATATATCTTTTCAATCCATATATTACTGTTTAGAATTCTGATTAGTATTTTCTTTCCAAGTGGAATGTTGATGGAATATTTCTTTTTCCATTTTTCTTTCTCTGAAGTAATAATGTTCTAGCTTTTAGGAAGTGGTAGACGACTATGTTTAACAAGCTGAATGTCTTGTTTTACAGTATGGAATTCAATTCTGTGTCACAGAAATGTTTGCCAGAAACTATTATAAATGCTAAGCAGTATTATTCAAAATACAGCATGAACCAAAGTTTCTGTTATACATCTATGTTTCTCCATGTACCTTACTGCGTGTGATGTTTTTCTTTCTCTTCCTTGGCTTTGGCTTTTTTTCTTGGCTTTCTTTCAAGTTCATACTTGATTGACTGGTCAAGTTACATCTTTTTGTTTGTTTGTTTCTTTCTCCCTCCTCCCTAGTCTTTTAAAAATGATTTATCTCAACCTATGTTTTTCCTCATAGAACACATTCTCTACAGCATCTCTTCTTTCAATCCATGTGTGCATGTATGTCTTCACTGAAGCATACTTAGTGTAGCTTTCTACTTAGTAACTATGTGAGGTGTTTATTGACCTATCATTGACCTACAAGATTTATTCTTTTTTTCTCTGTTTCTTGGAAAGAGGTGAATTTATACATCATTTGTCCTTAGCTTTATGAGAAACAGAATAGAAACACAGTAAAGAATTAGAAAGCAACCCACTACTGCAGCTTAAGAAATGTGAAGCTGAAGAGGGGGATGAAGGAAATTTATTTATTTATTTTAAAATTATTATTATACTTTACATTCTGGGGTATATGTGCAGAACATGCAGATTTGTTACATAGGTATACATGTGCCATGGTGGTTTGTTGCATCCATCACCCCGTCATCTACATTAGGTATTTCTCCCAATGCTATCCCTCCGCTAGGCCCCACCACCTCTCTCCTATCCCTTCCCTAGCCCCCCACTCCCCAACAGACCCCAGTGTGTGATGTTTCCCTTCCTGTGTCCATGTGTTCTCACTGTTCAATACCCGTTTATGAGTGAGAACATGCGGTGTTAGGTTTTCTGTTCTTGTGTCAGTTTGCTGAGAATGATGGTTTCTAGCTTCATCCATGTCCCTGCAAAGGACATGAACTCATCCTTTTTATGGTATTCCATGGGTATATATGCCACATTTTCTTTATCCAGTCTATCATTGATGGACATTTGGGTTGGTTCCAAGTATTTTCTATTGTGAACAGTGCTGCAATAAACATACGTGTCCATGTGTCTTTATAGCAGAATGATTTATAAGCCTTTGGGTATATACCCAGTAATGGGATTGCTGGGTCAAATGGTAGTTCTAGTTCTAGATCTTTGAGGAATTGCTACATTGTCTTCTACCATGGGTGAATGTGAACTGATTTACACTCCCACTAACAGTGTAAAAGCATCCTATTTCTCCACATCCTCTCCAGCATCTGTTGTCTCCTGATTTTTTAATGATCACTATTCTAACTGGCATGAGAAGGGGAAGAATTTATTCAAGAGAGGCAAGATAAATGTAAAGATTGAGTAAAGTCGAGTCAGATTATTATAAAAACACATCATAAACTAGAATTTAATGAGAGCAGGAACTCTTTACATTATAAAATATAATAGAAATTATTTTAAATGTAAATTAAGAAAAGAAAGTTAGATAATAAAAAAATTGCTGAGATTCAGCTATAATATATTATAGCTGATTTTTATGAAGAACTGAAAGAAAATTTAAGGGTGCTATACTTAACATTAATCTACTGTACATTTAAAAGAAAAAATTACTAAGGTGATTTGATTATATGAATGTATCAAATGATCACATTTACTTAAAAAATATGTACATCTATTATGTATCAGTTTTTAAAAAAGAAATTTTTATCCTCACATCTTTGAATTTAGCAAAGTTATGTCTTATATTTTATCTAGTAGGACCTGTGTTTATAAAAATGCACAGTGAAACCTGTTTTCAGATTTATTATGAATTTTTTTTCTTTTTAAAGTCAAGCCTGTGAGTGCATATTATGAATTCTTAATTTTTGACTCTTGCTTCTTGTTTAACTTTTCTAACTTAGTGTTTGGCATATCCATGACTTAACTAATTTATCTGATTCTTTCATATAATCTTGATAGCTGTTTTAGATGTTTCTAAGAATAAAGAAAGAAAAGAAATAAATATATTACATTTAATCTTTTCATTAGTTAACATTTCTGGTTATATAAAGGGGGTTCTTAATTTTATCCATTCAATGAGAAAATAAATTTCAAGGTACAATTCTCTTAAAGAAATAAATTCAGGGAAGAAGATGGAGGAATAGAAAGCTCTACTGTTCCCTCCCCCGCCCCCGCCACAAGGATACCAAGTCAACAAGTATCTACGTAGAAAAAAAATACCTTCATTCATAAGAACCAAAAGTAAGGTGAACACTCACAGTACCTACTTTTAACTTCATATCACTGAAAGAGGCACTGAAGAGACTTTTTAAAGTCCTGAATGGCTGGCATCACCCCTCCCCCATTCCCAGCAGTCTGACATAGTGTGGAGAGTCTCTCTGGGTGCTGGGGGAGGGAGAACACAGCAAACGTGAGGCAGTGAACTCAGTGCTGTTCTGTTAGAGAAAAAAGGAAAATTAGACCAAATTCAGCTGATGTCCAATTATGGAGGGAGCATTTAAACCAGCCCTAGGAGGAGGAAAATCACCAGGCCCAGAGGTCTGAACTTGAGTGCCTGAAACCTTGCAACTGATGGCTACAGTACTCTGTGTATCCAAGTACACTCAAAAGACAGTCTAGGTCATAAGGACTGCAACTCATAGGTGAGTCCTAGTGCCGAATTAGGCCAAGAGATAACAAACTGAATGGGGGGGATATGCCACATTGAGACATCAGCTGGGGTAGCCAAAGGAGTGTTGGCATCAACACTCCCCTAACCTCAGGCTGCACAGCTCACAGTTCCAAAAGGCCCCTTTCTTCTGCTTGAGGAAAGAATGAGGAGGACTTTTACATCTAAGATACCAGCTGAGCCACAGCAGCAAGATAGGGCACTGGTCAGAGTTGTGAGGCCCCCCCATTCCAGGCCCTGGCACTCTGATGACATTTCTGGACATACCCTGGGCCAAAAGGGAACCTGCTGCCTTGAAGGAAAGAACTCAGTCCTGGACTGGCAGCACTCCTCACCTGCTAACTGAAGGGCTCTTAGGCCTTTAATAACCAACAGTGACATCCAGGTCAAAGGCCTTGGGTGAGCCTCTGTGACTTGCTGACCTCAGGTAAAATAGCACATAACCAGCTATGGTGGCAATGGGGCAAAATCTTAGCAGAAGGGAAAATAAAGGGGACTTTGTCTTGTACCTTAGGTATCAGCATGGCCATGGGGTTGGGGGGCAGGGGTAAAGCACCAAGTAGGCTCTTGAAGGTCCCTGATTCTAAGATTTGACTCTTGGATGGCATTTTTGGACATGCTTGGTCCAGAGGGGAGCCCACGCCCCTGAAAGCTGAGTCGCAGGCCAGGCAGCATTTATGACAAGCTGATTTGAGAGACTTTGGGCCTTAGGAGAACATAGACAGTAATCTGGTGGTACTTCTCATGGCCTGAGGTGGTGGTGGTTATGGGGTAAGGCTCCTCTCCCTTTGGAAAGGAAAAGGAAAATTGGGAAGGATGTCATCATGTAGTTTGAATGCCGGCTCACCTGCAGTACTGCAGAACACCAGGTAGACTTCTAAAGGTTTGACTCTGGTTGCTGACTCCTGGACAGCACTTCTGGACCCACCTGGGGTTTGAGAGACTTCACTGCCTTTAACTCGAGGACACAGGCCTGGGTGGCTTTGTCACCTGTTGATTGTAGGACTCCAGAGCCTTGAGTGAACATAGGCAGTAGCCATGGAGTGGTTACAGCAGGCCTTGGGTGAGACCAAGTACTGTGCTGGCTTCAGGTCTGACCCAGTGCAGTTATAGTGGCGGTGGCCACGGGGCGCCTGTGTCACTGCACCCCCAGCTTTAGGTGGCTTAGAACAAAGAGAGAGAGTCTATATATTTGGGAAAAAGTAAGGGAAGAGAACAAGAGTCTATGCCTGGTAGTCCAGATAATTCTTCAAGACCATCAAGGTGATACCTTTATGAGTATGCAAGAATCACAGCCTTACTGGGCTTGGGGTGCTCCCTAAAGCAGATAAAGCTTAGATTACAAGACCCAATTCCTTTGAAACATCTGGAAATCTTTCCCAAGAAGGATGGCTACAAATAAGCCCAGACAGTGAAGACTGCAATAAACAGCTAAACCTTCAATGCCTGGACACTGAAGAGCATATACTAGAATCAGCTTCATTCAGGAAAATATGACCTCACCAAATGAACTAAATAAGGCACCAAGGACCAATCCAGAAGAAACAGAGATATGTGACCTTTCAGACAGGTAATTCAAAATAGCTGTATTGAGGAAAATTCAAGATAACAGAGAGAAGGATTTCTGAATTCGATCATATAAATTCAGCAAAGAGACTGAAATAATTTAAAAGAATCAGACAAAAATTCTGGAGCTGAAAAAATACAATTGGATTTTTTATTTGTTTTAAATCGAAGATTTTATATTTGTTTAAACTCTTATTTGGACATATGTATGTATTTGAGTAAACAGGCATATAGGCAAGACAATGATGGCCTCTGGACAACTAAGACAAACCAACAGAAAGAGATGGTGCTGCAACACCAGATTTGCTCAGGACTTGGTGAATCCCAGTACGTGCAGTGAACAGCAAGATGTAAGCCAAACAAAAGGAATGAGAGATTGAGCCAGCAGAAACTCACTCTGGATTTCTCAGCCTTGAGACATGGGCTTCAAGATAGCGTGACTAGTAAGGAAGCACCTGTTCCTGCTGCTCTCTTGGCCACTCAGTGGTCACCACTCATGAGCCTCACACAGCAGCTGGCAGAGATGTGGCAATTTGACAGATCTGCCTATAGCCCTAATAAACCACTAATGTTCATCTTTATTACAGGCAGTCTTATAAAAACTAAATTTCATCTTTTTCAACAAATAAAGGCTGGACATGGTGACTGATGCCTGTCGTCCCAGAACTTTTGGAGGCCAAGGGAGGTGGATCAACTGAGGTCAAAAGTTCGAGACCAACCTGGTCAACATGATGAAACCCCGTCTCTACTAAAAATGCAAAAATTAGCCAGGCATGGTGACACACACCTGTAGTCCCAGCTACTCGGGAGGCTGAGGTATAAGAATCGCTTGAACCTGGGAGGTGGAGGTTGGAGTGAGCTGAGTTTGTACCACTGCAATCCAGCTTGGGCAACAGAGTGAGACTCCATCTCAAAAAAAAAAAAAAATTTTTTTTCAAAGAGATAGTAACAGAGAACTTCTTAAACCTAGAGAAAGATATTAGTATCCAAATATAAGAAGGTTATAGAACATCAAGCAGATTTAACCCAAAGAAGACTATCTCAAGGCATTTAAAAATCAAACTGCCAAAGGCCAAGGACAAAGGATTCTAAAAGCAGGAAGAGAAAAGAAGCAACAGACAATGGAGCTGAAATGCATCTGGAATCTGATTTTTCAGTGGAAACCTCCTTACAAGCCATGAGAGAGTGACATGACATATTTAAAGTGCTGAAGTAAAAATCTCTTACCCTAAAATAGCATATCTGGCAAAATATTTTACTAACATGAAGGAGAAATAGAGAGGTTCCAGACAAACAAAAACCTAAGGGATTTTGTCAACACCATACGTGTCATACAAGAACTTCTAAAGGGAATTCTTTAGTTTGAAACAAAAGGATGTTAATGAGCAATAAGAAATCATCTAAAGGTATAAAACTCACTGTTAATAGTAAGTACACAGAAAAATATAGACTATTACAATACTATAATTGTGGTATATAAACTACTCATATCTTAAGTAGAAAGATAAAAAGTTGAACCAAAGAAAAATAATAACTATGACAGTTTTTCAAGACATAGTACTATAAGAAAGAAATAGAAACAAGAAAAAGTTAAAAAATGGGCAGTTGAAGTTAAAGTATAGAGTTTTTATTAGGTTTCTTTTTGCTTGTTTATGAAAATAGTGTTAAGTTGTTATCACCTTAAATCATGGGTTCTAAGATAGTATATGTAAGCCTCGAAGCTCAAACCAAAAGAACAGTGGGTTCACAAAAAACAAAAAGCTGGAAACTAAATCATATAACCAGAGAAAATTACCTTCACTAGAGGAAGACAGGAAGGAGAATAACAAGGAAGAGAAGACCACAAAATAAACAGAAAATAAATAACAAAATGGCAGGAGTTAAGTCCTTACTTATCAATAATAACACTGACTATAAATGGAGTAAACTTTCCAATCAAGATATAAACTGGCTGAATGAGTGAAAAAACAAGACCCATCGATCTGTTGCCTTTAATAAACACACTTAATTTACCTTTAAAGTCCACATAGACTGAAAATAAAGGTATGGAAGAAGATATTCCATGCCAATGGAAATCAAAAAAGAGCAGGAATCACTATGCTTACATCAGAAAAAATAGATTTCAATACAGAAACTGTAAGAAGAGACAAAGAGGGTCACTATATAATGATAAAAGGGTTAATTCAGCAAGAGGATATAACAAATATAAGTATATATACACTCAACATTGGACAACCCCACTATATGAAAAAATATTATTAGAGCTAAAGGGATAGGCCTCAATATAATAATAGCTGGATACTTCAACAACCCACATTCAGCATCAGACAGATCTTCCAGACAGAAAAATCAATAATCATTCTTGAGGATAGATTATGTTAGGTCACAAAACAAGCCTAAAACATTAAAAAATTTAAATAATGTCAGACATCTTCACTGACCACATAGAATAAAACTAAACAAGAGGAGTTTGGGAAACTGTACAAGCACATGGAAATTCAGCAATATGCTCCTGAATGACTAGTGGGTCAATGAAGAAATTAAGAAGGAAATTAAAATATTTCTTGAAATGAATGATAATGAAAACCCAGCATGCAAGAAACCTGTAGGATACAGCAAAAACAGTACTCAGAGGGAACTGCTACAAGTGCCTACATCCAAAATGAGAAAAAACTTCAAATAAAAAACCTAATAATGCATCTTAAGAATTAGAAAACCAAGAGCAAATCAAACCCAAAGCTCATAGAAGAAAATAAATAATAAGGATCAGAGCAGAAATAAATGAAATTAAAATAAAAAACACAAAAGATCAATGAAACAAAAGTTGATTTTTTTAAAAAGTTAAAAAGATTGACAAACCCTTAGCCACACTATGAAAAAAAGAAGACCTAAATAAATAAAACCAGAAATGAAAAGGAAGACATGAAAACTGATACTACAGAAATTCAAAAGATTGTTAGTGGCTACTGTGAGCAACTATATGCCAATAAATTAGAAAATCTAGAAGTGATAGACAAATTCCTAGATATGTACAACCTACCAAGACTGAATCAGAAAGAAATATAAAACCTTAACAGACCAATAACAGGTAATAAGATTGAAGCTGTAATAAAAAGTCTTCCAGTAAAGATAAGCCTGGGACTAGATGGCTTCACTGCTCAATTCTACCAGACATTTAAGGAAGAAATAATACCAATCCTGCTCAAACTATTCTGAAAAACAGAAGAAGACAGAAAATTTCCAAATTCATTCTATGGGAAAAGTATTACCCTAATACCAAAATCAAAAACACATCAAAAAACAAAACTACAGGCTAATATCTCTGATGAATATTTATGCAAAAATCCTCAATGGAATATTTGCAAACTTAATTCAATAATACATTGGAAAGATTATCACAACCAAGTGGGATTCATCCCTGGGATGCAAGGCAAGGATGGTTCAACATATGCAAATGAATCAATGTGATATATCAACAGAATGAAGGATAAAAATCATATGATAATTTTAATTGATGCCCCAAAAAAGCATTTGATAAAATTCAACATCCCTTCATGATAAAAATCCTCAACTGGATATGGAAGGAGCATACCTCAACCATAAAAGCTATATATGGCAGACCCACAGCTAGTTATCATACTGAATGGGGAACCCAAATTTGCGTTTCCTTTAAGATGTGGGACACAACAAGGATGCCCTCTGTCACCACTGTTATTCCACATAGTACTGGAAGTTCTAGCCAGAGCAATCAGGCAAGACAAAGATATAAGGGACATCGAAATTGGAAAGGAGAAAGTCAAATTATCCTTGTTTGTAGATGATATGATCTTATATTTGACAAAACCTAAAGACTCCACAAGTCAACTATTGGAACTGATAAATTAATTCAGTAAAGTGGCAGGATACAAGGTTAACATACAAACATTGGTAGCATTTCTAGATGCCAACAGTGAACAATGTGAAAAAGAAATTTACAACAGCCACGTGTAAAGTTAAATACCTAGGAACTAACTTAACCCAAGAAGTGAAAGATCTCTACAATGAAATGTATAAAACATTGGTAAAGAAATGGAATAGAATACCAAAAAATGAAAAAATATTCTATGTTCATGAATTGGAAGAATCAATATGTTAAAAGTTTCATACTACCCCAAAGAATCTACAGATTCAATGCAATCTCATAAAAATATAAATTACATTCTTTATAGAAATAGAAAAAATTATCCAAAAATTTATATGAAAACACAAAAGACCCAGAGTAGCCAAAGCTCTCCTATAAAAATAAGAAGTCTGGAGAAATCACATTACCTGACTTTAAATTATAATACAGAGCTATAGTAACCAAAGCAGCATGTTACTGGCATAAAAGCAGATACATTGACAAATGCAACAGAATAGAAAACCCAGAAATAAAGCCACATACCTACAGTGAACATATTTTTTAAAAAGGTGCCAAGAACATACACTGGAGGAAAAGACAGTCTCTTCAATACATGATGCTGGGAAAATTGAATATCTATATACGGAAGAATGAAACTAGACTCCTATGTCTTTTTAATTTTTTTTTTTTGAAACAGAGTCTGGATCTGTCACCCACGCTGAGTGCAGTGGTGTGATATTGGCTCACTGCAACCTCTGCCTTCCAGATTCAGATGATTTTCCTACCTCAGCCTCCCAAGTAGCTGGGATTACAGGCACCTACCACTATGCCTGGCTAATTTTTGTATTTTTAGTAGAGTAGGGGTTTCGCCATGTTGGCCAGGCTGGTCTCAGACTCCTGACCTCAGATAATCCACCTGCCTCAGGCTCCCAAAGTGTTGGAATTATGGGCATGAGCCTGCCGCACCTGACCTAGATTCCTTTCACTCATCATATACCAAAGCCAAATAAAAATGGGTTAAAGACTTAAATTTAAGACCTCAAACTATGAAACTAGTACAAGAAAACATTGGGAAAATCTCTAGGACAATAGTTTAAGTAAAAATTTCTTGAACAATACCCCACAAGCACAGGCAACAAAAGCAAAAATGGACAAATGTGATCACATGAAATTAAACAACTTCTGCACAGCAAAGGATGCAGTCCAACAAAATGAAGAGACGATCCACAGGATGGGAGAAAATATTTGCAAACCACCCATCTGACAAGGGATTAATAACCAGAATACGTAAGAAGTTCAAACAACTCTATGGAAAAAAAATCTAATAATCTAATAAAAAAATGGTCAAAAGATTTGAACAGATATTTCTCAAAAGAAGATATACAAATGGAAAATAGGCATATTAAAAGGTACTCAGCATCATTGATCACAGAGAAATGCAAATCAAAACTACAATGAGATATTATCTTGCCTCAGCTCAAATGGCTTATATCCTAAAGATAGGCAACAAGAAGTGCTGGTGAGGATGTGAAGAAAAGGGAATCCTTGTACACTATGGATGGGAATGTAAATTAGTACAACCACTGTGGTTAGAACAGTTCAGACAAGCCTCAAAAAACTAAAAATTGAGCTGCAATCTGATCCAGCAATCCCACTGCTGTGTACATATCCAAAAGAAAGGGAATCAGTATATCAAAGAGATATCTGCACTTCTATATTTGTTGCAGCACCATTTATAATAGCTAAGATTTGAAGCAAACTAAGGTTCCATCAACAGATGAATGGATAAAGAAAATGTGGTACCGATAGATATACAATGGAGTACTATTTAGCCATAAAAAAGAATGAAATCTGGCCAGACGCAGTGGCTCATGCCTGTAATACCAGCACTTTGGGAGGCCCAGGTGGGAAGATCATGAGGTCAAGAGATGAAGACCAACCTGGCTAACATGGTGAAACCCTGTCTCCACTAAAAATACAAAAATTAGCCAGGAGTGTTGGTGTGCTACTTGGGAGGTTGAGGCTGGAGAATTGCTTGAACCTTGGAGGTGGAGGTTGCAGTGAGCTGAGATTGTGCCACTGCACTCCAGTCTGGCTATAGAGTGAAACTCCATCTCAAAACAGAAAAAAAAAGAGATCCAATCATTTACAAAACAAACATTGCATGTTTTCATTTATTTCTGGGTTCTAAAAGTCAAAACAATTGAACCTGTGGGCTTAGAGAGTAGAAGGATGTTTATCAGAGGCTGGGAAGGGTAATAGGGCTTGGCAGAAGTTGGGGATGGTTAATGGATACAAAAAATTGAAAGAATGAATAAGACCTACTATTGTTAGCACAATACAGTGAGTATAGTCAATAATAATTGTATATTTTTAAATAACTTAAAGAATTTAATTGGATTGCCTGCAACTCACAGAATAAATGCCTTGAAGAATGTAATTGGATTGCCTGCAACTCACAGCATAAATGCTTGAAAGGATGGTTACTCCATTCTCCATGATGTGCTTATTTCACATTGTATACCTGTATCAAAACATCTCATGTACCTTATAAATATGTACACTTACTACGCACCCACAAAAATAAATAAAAAATTAAAATAAATGAAATAAATTTGGAAATTATTTCTGGAGGTATTCTCATTTCTAATAACATCAGTACATAATAGACATACATGCATACATCAAAATGCAACCCAAATTTATGATTTTCTAAAATAAACTACCTGTTATCATAGGATTACAAGAAAGTTAAGATTTCTAAGAAAGTATCAACAATTATCTCTAGAAGATGATTTTCTAATTTTAAAAACATCTCTGGCAACAAAGACACGTTATGTTATTGTCAGGAAGCTTTATTAACTTTAATATTCATAGTTGTTAACCTTTACACATAAATTATTGCATCTCTAAAACTTAGGAATTCTGCTGACTTGATTTTTTTGTGTGGAGAATGGGGTCTTACTATATTGCCCAGGGAGATCTCAAACACCCGGTCTCAAGCTACCCTTGCACCTCTGCCTCCATAAGTGTTGGGATTACAGGAGTGAGCCATGATGCCTGGCCTGACTTGGTTTGTAGTCCTTTTTTCCTCTCCTCATGTGAATATGGGGTCCTACTGGAGCAGCATCTCGAGTTGCTGTTTTAGAATGACATCTTTTCATTCAATTTAAAATGCATATTACCATAATATTTCAGAAATCAATTGCTGTGTATATTAGTAAAAGTATATTTTATATCCTTGAAACAAATGTTGAAATCTGTAATTAAAATTTTGAATCTCAAGATTTTTTTCTCTTCTTGCTTTCATTTTAGAAATTTCAGAGAAGAGCATAGGTTTCCATTATTTAATTCTGTGAGTTTAGTATAATTTAAAAATATTCCTTCTCTTCACATTATATGCTTTTCCTGAGTAAGGTCATCCACTCTTACTTTCTGGGTGCCTCAAATTTGTTGTGTCCAACACTGAAGGCATTGTCCTTGACCCTTTCCTGACTTTTTGTAATCTACTCTATCATCTGGTTTCACCTTCCTAGGAAATAACACCTAATAAGTAGCACTGAAACATTGAAGCAGGAAAAATTCTACATTTCAGGTCTTTCTCAAATCATCAATTCAGTCACTTGCAAATTCTTTATTTTCTACCTGCATAGCATTTTTTATATCTCATTACTGTAATTCACTCTCTGACTCATAATTTTGAAATGCTCTTGTCTAATGTCCTCCCATGCCATGTTCATCTTTATTTTTTTGTTGCTGCCAAGGTGACTTTTATAAAACGTATTTATAATGATATATAACTCATCTGCTTTTGAATGGTTCCCCATTACATGATGGGAAAAGGTCACACTCTAGTGTGGGCCATATCTTTTTGTGGTTTGGCCTGATTCTCCCATTTTATCTCTCCATTCCTTTCCTTCCGTGTTCCACTTTTACCACATTATTTTGGTATCCCTCATTACCCTGTCATTTCATGCGTCATGTTTTTGTGCATGCTTCTCTGTCTAGAAATCTTTCCTACTCTCACTGTGTACTTGGTCTATGTTTCAAAATATGGGTCTATCTTTGCAGTATTTCCTGAGCTTCCCATGTAGAACTGACTGTTCTGTTCCTTGTGCCTGTACTGTACTTTATTCCTTTAGTTGTAGAACTCGTGGATTATAGTTTTCTGTTTTTATTACCTTTCATATATCTCTACCTCACTGAAATATAAGGTAGGATCTGACTTTGATTTATATTTTTAGCTTATCCCCAAATATTGATAATAATTTGATAGACACAGTAAATTTTTGTTGTCTGACTGACAGAGTGGGTGAGTGAGTAAATGCAATGTTTTCTGAAGTTGCTGTTTTTTTATTTTTAATAGGAGAACGCAACAAAGCCAGCAAATGGAAAAAGACAAAATGGTATGGGTATTATTGAGGGTGCCCCACAAAAGCACACAAATAATGAAAATTTAATTTCGATTAAAAAAATTAGAGGTGGTAAGTTAGTGAATATCTCTGAAAAGAGTGTATATTAAATACTTTGAATAGAAAACCACCAAACTGTAGATCCAAACATAATATTCACTTCTTTTCAATCATTTCTTCTGTCTTTATACTACCAACTTTTTCTTAAAGCTACTTCAATTCTTCAATTCCCTGAAATTCTTTTTTCTTTCTTTCTTTTTTTTTTTTTTTTTTTTTTTTTGTTACTTTTGTTTCACTGAAATATTTATGGGTGAAGACAAACTTGTATATGTATATAAAATTCATATACAATTTAGTGATAAATTTTCTCATGTATGTATCTGTGTATAACATTTTATAGATATGCCATCCATAGTAAAATCAGGACAAAAGGAAGAGATACAATCACATTTGGACACCAAGGTATTATCTATGGCTATTGCTGTAGTTACTATTTTAGAAAATAAGTTTTCAGTGATGTTACAACATAAAAGAGAATGCTTTTACTTCACTTTTGCACCTCTGCAATATACTCATAAAGAATTATTTTTTGGACAGGCATGGTGGCTCATGCCTGTAATCCCAGCACTTTGGGAGGCTGAGGCAGGCAGATCACCTGAGGTCAGGTGTTCGAGACCAGCCTGGTCAACATGGCAAAACCCAGTCTCTAATGAAAAAAATACAAAAATTAGCTGGGTGTGGTGGTGGTCACCTGTAATCCCAGCTACTCAGGAGGCTGAGGCAGGAGAATCACTTGAACCCAGGAGATGGAGGTTTCAGTGAGCTGAGATGGCACCACTGCACTGCAACCTGGGTGACAAAGCAAGACTCTGTCTCAAAAAAAATTATTTTCTTACACATACATAATCAGCCCATTATTAGTACAGTAATTATGTACAAAGTATATCACTGCTGCATAGTACAATTCTGTTAATTTGGAGAATTTGTCTAAAAAGTTGGTATCATATAGCACAAAAAATATAAGGCTTAGAAGTCGTAAGGAATCAGTTTGAACTCTAAAGTTAAGTTTATCTAGAAACTAAAAAAACTGTTCCATGTCAATATATGGCTAAATGCATGATTCTGTGGTCTACCTGGATGTGTAAAAGTGCTAATGAGATTCAGAGAGAAAGAGTTTGGACTGTAGTTTTGTACAATTTGAAACCTGAAAAGATAATGCCTGGGACTTGAAAGTACTACCATATTTGGATTGTCTAGTATAGATCTGCAAAAAATTTCAAAAGAAGCAAAAGCATGGGGAGTTGTAAATAAGTGAAGCTATAAACACAATAGTTTGGGTTAGTGGTGTTTTATTAAGTAGAAATCATATTCAAAAAAAGAAAAAATTGAGTAACTTTATGATAAATGAAGACTATTCTAAGGTGACACTAGAAAGAGATGAAAGGGCCTGGCTTGCTAGAAGCAGTTGCTGTATCATGATACCAGTACCAAGTTGGTCAAAAGACATGTTGTTATCCTGGTGCTTTTACTTACTAGCTATGAATTTCTGGTAAAAATTATTTAACCTATTTGAAGGTCAAGTGATGACCTTCATAAAAAGGATATTAGTACGTGCCTCTTAGGCATGTGTAATGAACAAATGCACTAAAAATTTGGAAAGCATTTTGTAAACTTGAAAGTGGGTACACTAATGCATAATAAAGTGGTCACAGGGAAATTGGTGGCTTAATAAGTATTGAGGATGCTTCATGTAAACCTGGAGGACAATAAAATGGCAGTAGCATCAAGAAAAGATTGGGAAAGTCAGAATGGACATGCGAATTTCTAGTTTGGGGAACATGTAGTTTCAGCAGACTATTATTAGAGAAATCTTCTAGGAATCTAGTTGTTTGACACTTGAGACATTCCCATGGTATTTTAAGTGTTTTGACCTTGAGTGAATTTCTGCTGTTGAACACTAATTCTGCTAGGCAGTTAGAGACTGAATTTAGATGATGGAGGCTTAGGTTATAGCAGCAAGAAGAGAAAAACAAGTAAATAACCTAGTCTTCTAAGTTGAATGTCCTTCCTATTAAGAAAACAGAGAAGGTAGTTTAGTGATTATTGAAGAGGCTTGTAGTTAGCATGGGGATGGGAGTGGCAGTAGAGTTCTGTAGTCAGAGATGTTTCTGTTTGTGACATTGAAACTGTCAACTAAAGGATGAAAGGAGCCAGCCATGGGACAGTCTAGGAGGAGGACATTCTGGGCAGAGAGGAAACAATGGATCTCATCTGTTCATTTTCTTGTTAACATCCTGGAATGACAAGAAAGTGGGGTGACCATCATCATCATCATCATCATTATTTTTATTAGTATAATATATAGAAGAGAAAATGTGAAATGAAGTTGGCTGGTACATTTTAGATGCTTCACAAGTGAATGTTCTTTTTCTGTTTTATATACTGAGGCTCAGTATACTTGAAGTTATTTCATTATTGGGAGAGAGTTGCTTATTATAGCTAATATTTGCTTGCTTATATGCAGACATAATCTAAAAGTTTTCTCATTGCTTTGTAATTTTTTTCAACCATTTTTCTATCAGTAAAAATGGTATCAAAAATTGTGTTTATTTCTCCAAGCTCTTGTTTACCTAAATGAAGCAGCTTCTGTCATGTTCTGTTTAAATGCAACATCCCACACTCCACAGTTTCTTATTGTGATGTTTTAACATTTACATATTCTATAACCAGAAATCTTTAAAATATGTAATGCTTTAAGTGTAATAGCAAGTGTGTTATGTAGTATTTTAAGTGGTCTCTTACATTTTGTTGGGAATGTAGGGTAGAGTTAGTTATTTTGAAGTTAGTCTCTTGCTGCACTACGCACATAAGCTATTGTTTGGTCTGTGAATCTATTTCTTGTAGCCTTTTAGTCTGGGTGTGTAGAGGCAATAGCTGTGTGAAGATAAGAGATAAGTTTGATTTAGAGAGCCTATGTAAGTTTATCTTTTAAATAATTTAGGTTCCCAACACACGCTTTTCTTATTTTGAAGTTATCTTAATGATAGTTTCTCTAAAAGAAGGTGTTTGGGAAATCTTTATGTAACCACTACTTCTTTTTCATCTTCTTGAAACTCATCGTTGTTATTAATTTTTACAGACGATCTCCAAGAATCACACAGCTAATGGTGGCAGTCATGTATCTGGGGCTACAGACTGTAAGACAAAATATAATATAGTAAATGGGCAAGAAAAAGGTAAAAACTGTATATCACAGAATAAGTCAATTGACGGAATGTCTCTTTGAAAACACGAGCACTAGTATAGTCTAATAACCAGAGAAAACTTCTTAAAATGACTTTTTTTTTGAGATGGAGTTTCACTCTTGTTGCCCAGGCTGGAGTGCAATGGTGTGATCTCAGCTCACCACAACCTCTGCCTCCCAGGTGCAAGCTATCCTCCTTCCCCAGCCTCTCAAGTTGCTGAGATTACAGGGGTGCACCACCATGCCCAGCTAATTTTTTTGTATGTTTAGTATAGATCGGGTTTCACCATGTTGGCAGGCTGGTTTTGAACTGCTGACTTCATGTGATCCACCTGCCTTGGTCTCCCAAAGGCGTGAACCACTGTGTTCAGCCCTTTAAAATGACTTCTGAGGTCAGGCCTCAGATTATGCCTATAATTCCAGCACTTTGGGAGCATGAGGCGGGTGGATCACCTGAGGTCGGGAGTTCAAGACCAGCCTGATCAACATGGAGAAATTTCATCTCTACTAAAAATATAAAATTAGCCAGGCATGGTGGCACCTGTCTGTAATCCCACTTACTCGGGAGGCTGAGGCAGGAAAATTGCATGAACCTGGGAGGCAGAGGTTGCAGTGAGCCACGATTGCGCCATTGCACTCCAGCCTGGGCAACAAGAGTGAGACTCCCTCTCAAAATAAAATAAAATAAAATAAAAATACACAGTGATAAATGTTCTCATGAATGTGCCTGTGAATATCATTTTTTAGGTAAAACATCTGTATTAGGAGCTGGAGAAGAGGAAGGTACAGAATCATGTCTGAATTCTGAGGTATTATCTATTGTCATTGTTGTGGTTGTTTTTAGAATATAAGCATTCAGTGATACTAAAAGAGGATGCTTTATATTACCTTCTCATTTCAGCGTGTGCTCATAAGGAATTACTTTTTTTTTCATGCCATAAAGTACAGTAATTATGTGCAGTTTCCCCTCCATAGTACTAATCGGCTTAGCATCACAAGGCATCAGTTTGGGTTCTGTAGTTAAGTTCATCTACAAACTAAAGAATTCTTCCATATCAACTTATAGCCAAATGTATGATTCTGTATTTGACCTGGATGTGTAAAAGTCCTAGTAAGATTCAGAAAGAAAGTGTTTGGACTGTAGTTATATACAACTTGAAACTTGAAAAGATAATGTCTGGAACTTGAATGTACTACTGCATTTGGATTGTCCAGTATAGATCTGCAAGGAGCACTGTAGGAGAAAGACAGTCCTGGGGAGTAGGGGGTATGTGGGAATATAAGTATGGTGGTGTTTTCATAAATAGAAATCATGTTTGAAAATTGAACACATTTGAGTACCTTTATGGCAAATGATGACATATTCCAAGGGGGCAACTATGGAAACAGATGACAGTGCCTGGCCTCTTAGAAGCAGTTGCTTTACAGTGATATAATGTGTAGAAAAGAAAATGTGACATTAAGTACCTGGCACATTTTAGATGCATCATATATAATGTTCTTATTCTTTTGTTAAGGCTTGTTTTGCTTTGCTGAAGTTATTTTTTAATAGGGAGAGAGTTGCTTACTATATCTGGTATTTGCTTGCTTTTATTTAAAGATAACCTAAAGACAAGTTTTTAAATGATTTTATTATTTTATTCAACCATTCTTTGTATCAGTAAGAATTTTTGAAAAATGATGTAGATTTTTTGAAGCTCTTGTTTACCTAAATAAAGCAGCTTCTACCATGTCCTGTTTATATTCAACATGACATACTCCACAGTTTATTATGCTAAGCTTTTTAACACTAAAAGATTATATAACTAGAAATGTTTAAAATATTTAATGATATAATAATATAGCAAGTATAGTACATAATTATTTAAATGCCCTTTCATTTTCCATGTGGAATCTAAAATTGAGTTGGATATTTTTAAGTTAGCTTCTTTCTGTGATATGCACATAAAGGTACTGTATAGTCTGTGAATATATTTCTGTGGCCTTCCAATCTCAGTGTACAGAGGCCATAGCCATATGAAGATGAAACATAAGCTTGGTCTAGAGAGCCTAAGTAAAGTTCTCTGTAGAAATGTTTTCCTTGTCAGTACATAATTTTTTAATTTTTAAGTCATTTGAAGGAAGAAATTCAGATTTTTAAAAGAAAGTGATTGGGACATTTTTGCATAACTCATTATCATTTCATTTTTAATTTAAATACATTGCTATGATTTATTTTAACAGAGCATCTCTAAGTGTCTTTCACTGATGTCTTTTGCTCATTTATCTGAGTCCGAAGATTCTGAGTCAAAATATTTATTATATGACCAAGTGGCAGGTAAAAACTATATTTCATAAAAAATGTCATTTGTTAGAATGTTATTTGGAGTCATAAGTAGTAATTTATTCTTATCACCAAATAAATCTCTTATTAATTGCAGAATAAAGAAAAAGTGACATGGAATGATAATAAGTCTTATCATGTGTCAGGAACAGATTAAATTGAGAATGTCAATAAAGGGGCTGAATTATTGGTTGCAATTCAAGAAATTCTGAAATCTGAGAAATGTCAGGAAAGAAGTAAGAGCAAATGAGTAAAAGAAGGAATGATGGCTTGGCATTGTGGCTCACAATTTCAATCTCATCACTTTTAGAGACTGAATTGGGAGTATCAGTGAGTCCTGGAGTTTCAGACCAGTGTGGACAACACAGTGAAACCCCATATGAACAAATAATGCAAAAATTAGCCAGATACAGTTGTGTGTGTACCTGTATTTAGCTATTCAGGTGGCTAAGGTGGGAGAATTGGCTGAGTCTGGGAGCTGGCAGCTTCAGTGAGCTGTGATCATGCCACTGCATGCCAGCCTGAGCCACAGTAAGACCTTGTCTTGAATAAAAGTCTAATAGAACAAAGTGGGAATGAAGAATAAGGAAAGCAGTGTGTACAGGTAGTAAATGAAGGGAAACAAAACAAGCATATATAATAGAGAGTAGTAAAATAAAATCATTGTAGAGGAAAAGGAAGAGTGAGGTATTTTAAAAATAGGCAGAATGTAAAATCAACTTCCAATACCAAAACTTGTCAGAGAAGTGGAGCAAAGACTTCTCACTCTTCCTGTCTTCTTCAGTGCTTGGAAGGAATTAAAAATGAAGGAGGCACTTGACAATGTCAAGGCATGCTTCATGTACATAGATGAATACATGTATTTGGTGAGCCATACACATCTATAATTTAGGAGAAATACCTAATGTAAATGATGGGGTGAAGGATGCAGCCAACCACCATGACACACGTATACCTATGTAACAAACCTGCATGTTCTGCACATGTACCCCAGAACTTAAAGTATAATAAATAAAAGGATTTTTATAATGTAAGCTTTAACTCAGATATTTTCACTTTCATGTTTTGATATCCTAAAGTTCCCAGTTTGGAATCCCTATATTAGAGATTCACAGGGAGAAATTGTGAGACTCTAAGATTTTTTCTGTGTTTAAAATGCTTATGGGAATTCTGTTTTACCTAGAGAAAAGCTAACATGTCACTTTTAAGTTTAATTATTAGATCATAGTGTGGTTACACTGATCTTAAGCCAATCAAATGTTCTAATTAGCAAACTGTGTGTTTGTGTGTGTGTGTGTGGGTGTGTGCGTTATCTTTGATTATTAAAAATGAAGAAAGTAATTAATCATTTCTTAATGCGCATTTGGTAGACAGTCTTTAAATACACCAGTTCTGAAACTTGTTGGCCTTTGGGTCCTTTTATACAATTAAAAATTATTTCACAGATGTAACCAACATGATATATGGGGTGTTTATTATTTATATTTACTGTTAAAACATTTTACCACATACAGGTATAGTCATAAATAATATTTAGAATTTGTTTCATGTCCTGAACTTGGATATAAATGGTTATATATTAGACATGCCATTCTGCAAATTTCTTTCATTTGGTCAGCATTATATTTCTGAGATCAATCCATATTGACATAAATAGCTCTGGTTTAATTTATTTTAAGTTATCCATAATATGACTGGACCTGATTTAATTAAACCCTGTTTATGCTGAAAAAAAAGATTGCAGATTCCATAGAGCTTTTGTTTAAGTGGGTTATATCTATTGATACTATTTTAGAAATTAAAACTAAAAATTTAAAAATACAAGCATGCATAGTCATACATTTTAAAAGCCATTAGAACTATAACCCATTGACCATTAGAACTATGAGGTTATGTCTTATGACATCTCTGAAAAACTTCACTTTACATTTCTAAGAGAATGAGAATGATAATGGAAAATAACATTTTGTGTTATTTGACCTTTTGGGTCTTCTGACTGGATCTTGAACTCCAGAGATTCTCAGATCACAATTTGAAGCATGATTTTAAACCATACATATGGGCTCTTGATGACGAAATGGTCTTTAAGTTGTCACTTCTATTTTTTTTCTTTCCCTTGTCTTAAAAAAAGTTTGATAATTTTATTTGTAAATAGGAAATTTTATTTAAAATAGGAAAATATTTTTGTTATATATTCATTTTCTGTCTGATAACACGGTGCACTTGGGATCTACTGTGGTTCTAGACTTACTCTATTTTTACATGGGAAGAATTAGGTCCCTTAAGCCTACCATTTTGAACTCTCGACCTCAGGTGATCCGCCCGCCTTGGCCTCCAAAGTGCTTGGATTACAGGTGTGAGCCACCATGCCCGGCCTAAGCCTACCATTTTAATATAAATTTACGATATTTGTCCCAGGCCTATTAAAAAGTGAATTCTGAAGATATAGGTGCATGGAGGAAAGACTATCACATTGTAATTAGTTTCTTATTTAAAGTGTATTCATTAGAAGTTTTTGTAAAACCCATATCTTTAGAACACATATAACACAATACTCTCATATATATTTAAATTTAAAATGGCTATATGTAAATTTGTTAATAAAAATTCATATAAAGAATCAATTATTAAGAATTTTTAAAACCTGATTTGAAGAATTTTAAGTATTAATAAACCAAGTTCTCACAGAAGGCAAAATATGTAATGGAGATTGCTGAGTGAATCAAGGTAAGTAATAGTAAAAATACAAATGTAGAGAAAAGTGAGAGATTATAGCTATTGAGACTTACCTAAATGACTTGTAAGCATAGGATGTGTAAAGTATAATAAGCCCTGACTGAATAGTGTGTTTTTCAGAAAGAAGAAGACATGCTTCTGTGAAGAAGGAATATATACAAGTTAGTCAAACTTGTGGTATTTACATCCTAATAAATGAAAACTTTATCTTCATATTTTTCAGACTGGCATTCTACTAGTTTGAACTTCAAAGAAAAGACTTGTCAAAGATCTGAACATTTGAAAGGTGATGATAAATGTCCATCTGAATCACCGTCAATGACCGAAAAGAAGTTGGCATCCACAGAACTGAGACAGACAAACTTAATAGATGAAGAAAAGTTGAATACTGGAGTTGTAGTTATATTTGAGAATGACACGGTCCACAACCTGTGTGAATCAAAGTTATCAGAAGGCAAAGGGATCAAAGAAGGTAATAAACACAGAGAATTCAATCCTAGAGTACCTGTGCTTGGCTTCATAATACCTGAGTTGTAACTTAAAAAAATGATTTTGGGTACTTTGTGTTTACTCCCCTTCTGCAACCTAGAACCAAACAGAACACCTTCTAGAAGGCCATTTGTATTCTTTCTTTAACCAAAGCAACAAATAAACAACAAAGAGAATTGGGAGAAAGAGTGATTTTGTTTTAGGGTAGTATTTAACATAAACTTGAGAGTGAGTACCAGGAATATATTTAGAATTTAGGGACTGGATGGAAAACTAGGTTGAGATCTTGCTTTGTTGTTGTTGTTTTTTCTTCTGGTATATAATTTATTTAATAAACATTTATTACCACTGTATACTTCCCAAATGAGGTGGACAGTAAATCAACATAAAGTACCTACCATGTGCTAGGCTTTGGCTACATATACAAAAACAAAAACAGACATGGTCCCTGCCCTCATGGAATTCACAGTCTAGCTGAAGCAGACAAACAGTCACAAATACAATGGCAAAGCACCAGGGAAGCATTATGGAAGAAGGGATTGGTTCTGCCTGGAGTATGCAGGGCAGGCTTCCCAGAGGTGGAGACAATGGAGCTGGGTCTTGGATGAGTAGGAGTTAGCCAGTTGGAGGGGAAGCGGGTAAGCACATTCCAAGCAGTGCAAACAGCATATGAGCAAGCAGAGTCTTGAAAGCGCATGCCATGGTGCAGAACGATGAATGGTCCAGCGCAGCTAGAGCAGAAAAGTGCACACAAACTTATTTTGATTGAGAGGATCGTTTCGCTGTCTCTGTTTGTTCTTCTGTAATTTACTAGGCCTCATCTTTCCAGTTCTGAAGTCAAAACTAATGACATCAACAGTATTTCCCAGGTACCTTGCCAACTGAGGCTTGCTTCTGAACTTCTTACCACTTGGACTGAATTAGTAGACATCGCTCTTGCCAGTACTGAGCCCAGATTTTCGGATCACTTCCTCCTTCTTCCATCCGGCGAGAGGGCCGTGCAGTCCATCCTCTTACCGCTCTCAGTGGCCCGGGGTCCCCTGGGCCCCGCCCCCATGCTCCCCGACGGGAAAGGGACCGGCTCTCGCCGGGGGGCGCCGCCGCAGCCACTGCAGCCGCAGCAGCAGCCGCCAAGGCCGCTGCCGCCACTCGGGGGACGGCCGCGTCCCCGTCCCGGGCCACGGCCCCGGCCCCGGCCACGGCCACAGACACCGCCGCCCCAGCCTGCCTGCTTCCACCGCCCCTGGCCACGGCCGCCGCGCCGAGCGCCTTCCCTGCGCAAGCTGCTCACCGGGGACTGGGCAAGCGCGCTGCCCTGGCCCCCCTGCTTCATGGCAGAGTCGCTGCTGCCTGCCGCGCTCTCCCCCTCCTCCTGCTCCGGGCAGCAGCAGCCTCCCCCCGGGTGTGCGCGCATCCAGCCGATCTTGCTTTGTTTTTATAGCTATCAATTCACAAGTAATAGTTATAATGATATGTACTATAACTTTAAAAAGCATCTTTCAAAACCAAATATTTAGTGATTTCTTATAATTCATATGACTTTATATATTATAGAATTGGCTTTCTAAGTATTAATGAGAATCATTGAGAATTTGCTACATAGTATCTCCTCCACGGTGTCCACATGAGCCATCACTTTGTGTTAATGTATTCACTAGGAATATTAATTTTAGCATTTAGAGTGATCTAAAGTTCAAATGGAACCAGAGACCACTCTTAAGAACATTAATATCCAAGCATCTTAAAATGCCACATGAAGTTTTTATAATCTGACTTCTTCCCAACTCTCCATCTTCAGCCCTTTTCCCTGGATGCCCTTTCTCTGGCATTACCAAACTGTGAGTCATGCCCTGCTGGTCCATTACTTTACTGTAGGCAAATACATATACTAATTCAGGCTTCTCTCCCTCTCTTGCTGCTGCTTGGCATGCTCTCACTCTTTTTTGTCTTCTACCCCTTTTAATCTGGCTAGCTTCACTCTTGGCCAACTCAGGCATGATCTCTAGAAAAGCCATTTCTATATACTTCATTTTTATTCTTTAAGCCCTAGTGCCTGACACTTAGCAGAACTCAATAAATAATTGCTGAGTAAAATACGTAAAGGCTGTTTATACAAAGATGATTTGCAAGTTGTCCCTTACTGTGTAGCAGTAAAGGGAACAGTCATGTAAAGCAATAATGTAAAGTTCAGGTAGTAAAGATGCAGTAGAAAAATCAATAAAATACTAAGGCAGCCCCAAGGTATTAATTTAAAAAAATCACCAGAATCAAGGAAGACTTCACATAGCCACCTGTTTTAAAAGAAAAAAAAATAAATTTGTAAAGAAAAACATTTCAGATATTAGTAACAGGGTACATACATATCGATAGTTTAAACAGTCATTTTGGAAATCATCAATAAGGTACTAATATGAAGCAGAGACTAGTATACCACATTACTATGTAGGGATGTTTCTACTAATTTTTAAGTATATTTTTAATTTTTGGGTACAGAGTAGGTATATAAAAAAGTGAGAGATGATAGCTGTGAGATACATATTGAGATGATAGCTATTGAGTACATGAGATATTTTGATACAGGTATATTATGTATCATAATTACTTCAGGGTAAATAGGATATTCATCACTTCAAGGATTTATCCTCTGTGTTAAAAACAATCTAATTACACTGTTTTAGTTATTTTTAAATATAGAATTAAATTATTATTGACTATAGCCACACTGTTGAGCTGTCAAATGCTAGATATTATTTATTCTCTCTCTTTTTTGGCACCATCTTCACATTCTCCCCTAACACGCCCCACCACCCTTCCCAGCCTCTGGTAATCATTATTATACTCTATCTCCATTAGTTCAGTTGTTTTAATTTTTAGTTCTCAAAAATAAATGAGACAATGCAAAGTTGATTCTTCTGTTCCTTGCTTATTTCAGCCAGCATAATGACCACCAGTTCCATCCATGCTGTTGCAAATGACAGGATGTGATTTTTTTTTTAATGGCCAATTAGTACTCTATTTTGTAAATACACCACAACTTCTTTATCTGTTTGTCTGTTGTGAAAGACTTAGGTTGCTTCCAAATCTTGGCTGTTCTGAATGGTGCTGCCATAAACATGGGTGTGCAGATATCTCTTTGATATGCTGATTTCCTTTCTTTTGAGTATATACCCAGCAGTAAGATGGCTGGATCATATGGTTTCCGGAGAACCTTCAAACTATTGCTCATAATGGTTGTACTAATTTTACATTCCCACCAACAGCATACAAGGTTTCCCCTTTTCTCCACATCGTCATCAGCATTTGTTATTGCCTGTCCTTTGGATGTAAGCCATGTTAACTGGGTTGAAATGATATCTCATTGTACTTTGAATTTGCATTTTTCTGATGATCAGTGATGTTCAGTACCTTTTCATATGCATGTTTGCCATTTGTATGTCTTCTTTTGAGAAATGTCTATTCAAATCTTTTGCCCATTTTAAAATTGATTGATTTTTTCCCTCATAGAGTTGTTTGAGCTCTTTGTGTATTCTGGTTATTAATCCCTTGTCAGATTGGTAGTTTGCAAATATTTTCTCCCATTCTGTGGGTGTTCTGTTCCCTTTGTTGATTGTATCCTTTGCTGTACAGAAACTTTTTAACTTGATGTAATCCCGTTTGTCTATTTTTGCTTTTGTTGCCTGTGGTTGTAGGGTATTACTCAAAAAATGATTGCCCACAGTGATGCCCTGGAGAGTCTCTCCAATGTTTTCTTCTAGGAGTTTCATAGTTTGAAGACTTAGATTTAAGTCTTTAATCCATTTTGATCTGCTTTTTGTATATGGTGAGAGATAGGGGTGTAATTTCATTCTTCTGCATGTGGATATCCAGTTTTCCCAGCACCATTTATTGAAGAGACTGTCTTTTTCCCCAGTGTATGTTCTTCCCCAGTGTATGAAATCAAGCATGAGTTCACTGTAGGCATGTGGAATTATTTCTGGCTTCTCTATCCTGTTGTGTTGGTCTATATGTCTGTTTTTATGGCAGTACCATGCTGTTTTGGTTATTATAGCTGTAGTATAATTTGAAGTCAGGTAATGAGTGTGATTTTTCCAGTTTCTTTCTTTTTGTTCAAGATAGCTTTGGCAATCCCGGGTCATTTGTGGTTCCATATAAACTTAGGATAGTTCTTTTTCTATTTCTATGAGGAATGTCATTGGTATTTTGATAGGGATTGCATTGAATCTGTAGATTTCTTTGGGTAGTATGAACATTTATAAAATACTGATTCTTCCAGTTTATGAAAATAAAATATCTTCCCATTATTTGGTGTCCTGTTCACTTTCTTTCACCAAAGACTTACAGTTTTCAGTGTAGAGATCTTGTACATTCTTGATTAATTCTTAGGTATTTAATTTTATTTGTAGTTCTTGCAAATGAGATAGATTACTTTCTTGATTTTATTTTCAGCTTGTTAACTTTTGGCATCTAAAAATGCTACTGATTTTTGTATGTTGATTTTGTATCCTGCAACTTTATTGAATTTATCAGTTCTAATAGTTTTTTAATGACATCTTTGGGTTTTCCAAATATGAGATTATATCATTATATCATTTGACTTCTTCCTTTCTTATTTGGATGCTCTTCGTTTCTATCTCTTGTTTAAAGTGGCTCTAGCTAGAACTTCCAGTACTATGTTGAATAACATTGGTGACAGTGGCCATTCTTGTTGTGTCCAGATCTTGGGGGAAAGGTTTTCAGGTTTTCCCCATTATGATACTAGCTATGGGTCTGTTGCACATGACTTTTATTGTGTTGAGGTATGTTCTTTTTATACCCTGTTCTTTGAGGGTTTTTATTATGAGGGGATGATGAATTTTTACCAAATGCTTTTTTCTGCATTAGTTGAAGTGATCATATGATTGTTATTCTTCATTCTATTGATATGCTATATCACATTGATTGATTTGCATATATTGAATCATCTTTTCATTTCTGAGATACATTTTACATGGTTATGAAGAATAATTTAAAAACGTGTCATTGAATTTGTTTTGCTAGTATTCGTTGAGGATTTTTTGCATCAATGTTTATCAGAGATATTGGTCTGTAGTTTTCTTTTTTTGGTGTGTCTTTGTCTTATTTTGGCATCAGGCTAATACTGGCATTGTGTAGTGAGTTTGGAATTATTCCCTTCTCTTCTGTCTTTCAGAATAGTTCAAGTAGCATTAGTATTACGTCTTCTTTAAATGTTTGGTAAAATTTAGCAGTGATGCCATCAGGTCATAGGCTTTGCTGGGGGACTTTGCTCGGCCCCTAGACTTTGCTGGCTTTAGTCTCATTACTTGTTCTTAGTCTGTTCAGGTTTTGGATTTCTTCATGGTTCAATCTTGGTGGGTCGTGTGTGGCTAGGAAATTATTCATTTATTATAGGTTTTCCAATTTATTGGTATATAGTTTTTCACAGTAACCTCTAATGATCTTTGAATTTCTGCAGTATCGGTTGTAATGACTGCTTTTTCTTTTCTTTTTTTTAAATTTTACTTTAAGTTCTGGGATACATGTGCAGAAGGTGCAAGTTTGTTAATGTGTGCCATGGTGACTTGCTGCACCTATCAACCTGTCATCTAGGTATTAAGCCCTGCGTGCATTTGCTATTTGTCCTGTTGCTCTCCTTTTCCTTTCCCCATTGAGTGGCCCCAGTGTGTGTTGTTCCCCTCCCTGTGTCCATGTGTTCTCATTGTTCAACTCCCACTTATGAATGAGAACATGCAATGTTTGGTTTTCTGTGTCTGTGTTAGTTTGCTGAGGATGATGGCTTCCAGCTTCACCACGTCCCTGCAAAGGACACGATCTCATTTTTTTTTTTTTCTGAATGTGTGTTAAATATTTCATGGTGCGTATATACACCACATTTTCTTTATCCAGGCTATTATTGATGGGCATTTGGGTAGGTTTTATGTCTTTGCTATTGTGAATAATGCTGCAATAAATATACATGTGCATGTATCTTTATAATAGAATAATTTATATTCCTTTGAATATATACCCAGTAATGGGACTGATGGGCCAAGTGGTATTTCTGGTTCTAGATCCTTGAAGAATCACAACACTGTCTTCCACAATGGTTGAACTAATTTACATTATCACCAATAGTGTAAAAGCATTTCTATTTCTCCACAGCCTTGTCAGCATCTGTTGTTTCTTGACTTTTTAATAATCGCCATTCTGACTGATGTGAGATGGTATCTCATTTTGGTTTTGATTTGCATTTTCTCTAATGATCAGTGATGTTGAGCTTTTACTCATATGTTTGTTGGCTGCATAAATATCTTCTTTTGAGAAGTGTGTGCTCATGTTCTTTGCCCACTTTTTGATGGGGTTGTTTGTTTTTTTCCTGTAAATTTGTTTAAGTTCCTTGTAAATTCTGGATATTAGACCTTTGTCAGATGAGTAGATTGCAAACATTTTCTCCCATTCCGTAGGTTGCCTGTTCACTCTGATGACAGTTTATTTTGCTGTACAGAAGCTCTTTAGCTTAATTAGATCCCATTTGTCAATTTTGGCTTTTGTTGCAATTGCTTTTGGTGATTTCGTCATAATATTTTTGCCTATGCCTATTTTCCTAAATGGTATTGCCTAGATTTTCTTGGAGAGTTTTTATAATTTTGAGTTTTACGTTTAAGTCTTTAATCCATCTTCAGTTGATTTTTATATAAGATGTAAGGAAAGGGATCCAGTTTCAATTGTCTGCATATGGCTAGCTAGTTTTCTCAGCACCTTTTTGTTAAATAGGAAATACTTTCTTCATTGCTTGTTTTTAAGTGATTGCTTTTTCATCTCTGATTTTTATTTTTGTCTTCTCTCTTTTTTCTTAGTCTGACTAAAGATCTGTCAATTTTATGTAACTTTTCAAAAAACCAAGTTTTTGTTATGTTGATTTTTTGTATTGTTTTGTTTATTTCAATTTCATTTATTTCTGTTTTGATCTTTGTTATTTCTTTTCTTCTACTATTTTTGGGTTTGGTTTGCTCTTGCTTTTCTAATTTTTTAAGTTGCAATGTTAGGTTCTTTATAAAGTTTTGTCTCCTTTTGATGCAAGCACTCATAGCTATAAACATCTCTGTTACTACTGCTTTCACGGTATCATATAGGTTTTGGTGCTTGTTCCATTATTAAGAAAAATTTTCCATTTGTTTTCATATAATACATATATTTTATTAATACATATATTTTACTGCATTTTAGGTTTTGAGGTACATGTGAAGAACATGCAAGATTGTTGCATAGGTATATACATGGCAATGTGATATTTGCTGCCTTCCTCCCCATCACCTGTATCTGGCATTTCTCCCCATGGTATCCCTCCCCAACTCCATACCCCCACTGTCCCTCCCCTAGTTCCCCCCCAACAGACCCCAGTGTGTGATGCTCCCCTCCCCGTGTTCTCATTGTTCAACACCCGCCTATGAGTGAGAATATATGGTGTTTGATTTTCTGTTCTCGTGCCAGTTTGCTGAGAATGATGGTTTCCAGGTTCATCCATGTCCCTACAAAGGACACAAACTCATCGTTTTTTTATGGCTGCATAGTATTCCATGGTGTACATGTGCCACATTTTCCCTGTCCAGTCTATCATCAATGGGCATTTGGGTTGGTTCCAAGTCTTTGCTACTGTAAACAGTGCTGCAATGAACATTCCTGTGCACGTGTCCTTATAATAGAACGCTTTATAATCCTTTGGATATATACCCAGTAATGGGATTGCTGGGTCAAATAGAATTTCTATTTCTAGGTCCTTGAGGAATCGCCACACTGTTTTCCACAATGGTTGAACTAATGTACACTCCCACCAACGGTGTAAAAGCGTTCCTATTTCTTCTCTAAGATGGTTATTCTAGTTAGCATTTCGTCTAACCTTTGTTCAAGGTTTTTGGTTTCTTTGCACTGAGTTAGAACATGTTCCTTTAGATCAGAAAAGTTTGTTATTATCCACCTTCTGAATCCTGTTTCTGTCAATTCATCGCACTCTTTCTCGGTCATGTTGTGATCCTGTGTTGTTGAGGAGTTGTGATCCCTTGAAGGAGAAGTGTTCTGGTCTTTGATGGTTTCATCTTTTTTGCACTGTTTTTTTCCCATCTTCATGGATTTACCTGGCTGTGGTGTCAGAGAGCTGCTTGATGAGGTCACTTATCTGCCTGTCAGGGCACTACTGGGTTTCTAGGGTCTCCTTCAGATTACGAGGGAAGCTTCTTCTGTCTTTTTTGTTTATACTGGGAGATTAGGCCCGCCTCTTCTGCTGACCTGTATGCGCTGTTGGTTGGTGAAAAACACTGTCCCGTTGTTGTGTAGGCTTCTTGTGTTTTTTGTTAAAACATGTAGCCCAGTCCCACCCCGCTGATGGTGGATTGTGCCCTTCTTCTACTGGCCTGGATCATTCTGCGTTCAGCTCAGACTGTGGCACTGGCTGCACAGCCCGCTAGAGTCAGAGCTTCAGCCCTCTGGAGTTTGTGGGGGAGGGTAGGGACCCTCCCAGCCGCACTGGGCCATCTCTCCCTTTCAGCTTACTCTCTCTCAGGTCATGGGGTAGGGCCCCGCCACACTGCTCCATCTGTCCTCCTGCTTACAGCTCCCTCTCTCTTCCGGTTGGGAGAGGGGCGATCACTTGGTCTACAGGCTCCCCTGGTAGACTTTTGGGCTTATGCATCAGTTTAGGTCTGGGCACCAATCTGGGACACCGTCCTGGATTATTACTGAACTCCACGCTTGTAATTCCTGGTGCTTGACTGGCAAAGATCTCCTGTTCAGTGTATTGCTGAGGCTTTGGGGGAAGTGCTGTATCTGGACGGGAGTGCCAGAGGGGGAGCCTCCAACTTGCGGGTGAGATGCACTTTCTGGGTGAAGCACACCCCTCCCCGCCTTGCTCTGCCTTGCCTGGGCTTTGCTCACTGTAGGACCAGACCCATTGAAATGCCCCTGGTACCTCGGTTGGAGCTAGGACATCTCTGGGTTTCTGCGTCTCTCTCACTGGGTGTTGTGTGCCAGAGTTGTGTCTATTCGGCCATCTTGGAGAGTCTCTGGGTCTTATTGTTTTTTAATTCATTCATCCAATTTATGTCTTTCGATTGGAGAGTTTAGTTATTTATATTCAATGTTTGTATTGATAAGTGAGGACTTAAACCTGTTATTTTGTAATTTATTTTCTGAATATTCTGTGGTCTTCTTTTCCTTCTTGTCTTCCTTTAAGTAAAGGTGATTTTCCCTGTTGGTATGTTTTAATTTCCTGCTTTAGTGTGTGTGTGTGTGTGTGTGTGTGTGTGTGTGTGTGTGTGTGTTTCCATTTCATGTTTTTAGATTTGAGGTTACTATGAGGATTTCAAATCTACTTAAGATATGGTAGTTTACACACCACAATTATAGTGTTGTAATATTCTATGTTTGCCTGTGTACTTACTATTATTAGTGAGTTTTATAAGATTCATTGATTTCAGGTGGTTTCTTATTGCTCATTAACATTCTTTTGTTTCATATTGAAGAACTCTCTTTAGCCTACCTTGTGGGACAGGTGTGGTATTGATTAAATTTCTTAGCCTTTGTTTGTCTGGGAAAGTCTTTATTTCTGCTTCATATGTAAAAGAAATTTGTCCTGGGAATACTATTCTAGGTTAAAAGTGTTTAAATATGTCATGCCACTCTCTCCTGGCCTATAAGGTTTCCACCAGAAAGTCTACTTCCAGATGTATTGCAGTTCCATTGTATGTTATTTGTTTCTCTTTGCTTGCTTCAGGGATGAATGACCTTTTCTTTATTTTTGATCTTTGTAAGTTTAATTATTAAGTTCCTTGAAGTAGCTTTCTTTGGGTCAAATCTGCTTGGTTTTCTATAACCTTCTTGCACTTGAATATTGATATCTTTCTTGAGGTTTGGGAGATTCTCTGTTATTTCTTTGAATAAACTTTCTGCCCCCGTCTATCTCACTTCCTCCTCCCTAAGGCCATTAACTCTTGGGTTTGCTTTATCAGGTTATTTTCTATATCTTGTAGGCATGCTTCATTCTTTTCTATACATTTTTCTTTTGTATCCTCTGCCTGTGTTTTCTCAAATAGCCTCTCTTCAAGCTCACTGACTATTTCTTCTGCTTGATAAGTTCTGCTATTAAGGGACTCTTATGCATCTTTCAGTAGGTCAATCACATTTTTCAACTTCAGAATTTCTTCTTGATTCTTTTTAATTATTTCAATTCCTTTGCTAAATTTATCTGATAGGGTTCTGGAATTTTTTTTTCTCTGTGTTATCCTGAATATTTTTGAGTTTCCTCAACACAGCTGTTTTGAATTATCTGTCTGAAAGGTCATATATTTCTGTCTCTCTAGAATTGGCCCCTGGTGCCTTATTTAGTTCACTTGGTGAGGTCATATTTTCCTGGATGATCTTTATGTTTGTGGATTATTGTCTGTGTCTGGGCATCGAAGAGTATTTTTTGTAATCTTCACAGTGTGGACTTGTTTGTACTCATCCTTCCCAGGGAAGGCTTTCCAGGTATTCAAAGAGATTTGGGTATACTGTCTATGCTTTTAGTCACTGCACCCATATCTGCATTAGGGGTCAGGGACTCTAAGCCCATTAATTCTGTCATGTTTGCAGCCTCATAGAGACATGCTTTTGTTGGTTGTTCAGTAAGAGCTGGAAGAATTCTCTAAATTACCAAACATAAACTCTTGTTCTCTTCCCTTACTATCTCCAAAATGAATGGAGTCTGTCTCTGTGCTACCTGGGGCTGAGGGAGAATTTAAATAAGCACCTCTGTGTCCACCGCCACTGGGATTTCACTGCATCAGACTTGAAGCCAGCACACCACTGGACCTTGCCCGAGGCTTCTGTAACTATGACCTGACTAATGCTTTTGTTTGCTAAAGCCTGTGGGGCTTAGGGCTATACAATCAGCTGTGGTGAAGTCAGCCAGTCTTACGTTCTTCCACTGGGGAAGTGAGAGTTTCTTCAGGCCCCAAGTGGGGCCACATATACTGTCCAGAAGCCAGGGCCTGAACCTGAGAAATCTACCTGGTACTGCAGCTAAACTGGCACTAAAACCACAAGACAAAGGCCTTTCCAATCTTCCCTCTCATTTCCCCAGGCAGAAGAATCTCTTCCCATGTCCACCACCACCACAGACCTAGGAGGAATCCTGCCAGGATGCCACCAATGTTCACTTAAGGCCCAGGGGCTCACGTTTTAAACATTTGTTTTGTTTGTAATGGTTTTGTTTATTTACATTTGGTGGATAGATTTGTGAGTGAATGTTTGGCATGTGTGTTCTTCTTCAACCTGCTGACATCTAGTATCTCACCAGGTGGTTTCCTGAAGTTTTAAGAATTAGGAGTATTTATTAAAGAAGCAAATATCCTGCTAAAGATTAAGCTTCCTTTAAATTCACAATTTATAAAATAAAATGAAATATTAGTTTTAATCTATTTTTATAAAGATTATAGTTTAACTGTTCTAAGTAGTTAATTTTAACTGAATGTATAATTTTTTTCAGCAGAACAAGTCTTAGCAGTGATATCAGAGGAAGAGCAAGAAAGCCTTGAAGAAAGTGAAAACAACCAGCTACAAGTATGCAACAATTTCATTTAAATTTCTGGTTGACTATTATGTTCTTTGCTTTAATAATGTAGGGTAGTCCAAATGAAATTGCCTTTTAGATTAGCCTTTGAGAATCAATAGATCCTAACTTACTATTTACTATTAATATTTATATTTACTATTTAAATATATTTTAACTAGTTTTAAAACTTAAAATATTTTAAAAATCTGTAGTAACTTATAACTCATTTTTACCCTTGGAATAGAGAGAAAAAATTTTCAGAATTTTGTTTACTCTTTCATCTTTATAACATGTTTGTGTAATGAAGAAAATAGCATGAATTATTGAATCATATTATTGAGCAATAGAAGTTATGAACAATTTAAGAGTGATGGCCATTGAGCTGGATTTGTGTTACAGGAGTCATGATGGCCAGTGGTTCAAAATTTGCAGCTTTATATTGCCAGTCACTAATGCCAAGGTTAAAGATTTATTCTGTCTTATGGTCTCTCATTGACTTCAGGTCATATTTAGGAAGAGAACTGGGTCATAAAATCAACATAACTGTTTATTATGAGAATCATACTCTGCAGATTGGGACCTTTGGTGTTTGGATATGAACAATAACTTTCTAACATATTTCAATGCAGGAAATCAGTAAATAGTACACAATTTTTCATCTACCATCATTGGTGGATATTAGAATATATTAGAAGTGGACATAAGCAGATAAACTAGATACATAAGAGTGTCAGCCGGGCGCAGTGGCTCACACCTGCAATCCCAGCACTTTGGGAGGCCGAAGCAGGCAAATCACAAGGTCAGGAGATCAAGACCATCCTGGCTAACACAGTGAAACCCCGTCTCTATTAAAATTGCAAAAAAAATGAGCCGAGTGTGGTGGCACATGCTTGTAGTCCCAGCTACTTTGGAGGCTGAGGCAGGAGAATTGCTTGACTCCAAGAGGTGGAGGTTGCTGTGAGCCAAGATTGCTCCACTGCACTCCAGCCTAGGTGACAGAGAGAGACTCTGTCTCAAAAAAAAAAAAAAAAAAAGGAAAAAAAAAGAGTGTTATAATATATAACTTGAATTAAAATTTGATGATTTGCTTTTCTTTCTGATTGGTATTGATTTTGGCTTCCAACAAAGTCTGCCTACAGTCCAGTTAGTAATCCTTAGAAAAAATACTCAAATACACTGTGCATGCTGACTAGTTAGGGTATGCTGAGGTAAAATCTTTTCAAGTCAGGACACTTTGTAGCATTACTAATCATCTGATAATTCATTTTTTGGTAGATTTAACACAACATGAATTTAGTCCAAACAACAGTGCCAAAGTTAAGTTTGCTGGTTTATTTTTTTCTTGCAATTGTAGCTAAGGCAAATTATTTTTCACTTCTTCCTGTGATTTGGGAGTAGCTAAACCTACATTAAGAAGTTTAACAGGTAAATTTTAATTAGTTTAAACATTTTTTGTTATATTTTATTGGGAATAAAGTTGTTTTAAAAAATGCTCTGTGCTGGGCATAGTGACTCATGCCTGTAATCCCAGTACTTTGGGAGGCTGAGGTGGGAGAATTGCTTCAGCCTAGGAGTTCAAGACCAGCTTGGGCAACATGGTGATGTCCTGTCTCTACAAAATGTTAAAAAAATTTAGCCAAGCATGGTGGCATGTGCCTGTGTTTTCAGCTACATGTGAGGCTGAGATGGGAAGATCACTTGAGCCTAAGAGGTTGAGGCTGCAGTGAGCCATGCTTGCACCACCGCACTCTAACCTGACAACAGAATGAGACCTTGTCTCAAAAAATAAAAATAAAAACATGTACCCTGACAAAGATAACTTCTGAGAAACAAAACAAACAAATTAATTTTCCCTTTTGCATCTGCCAAAAATATCTCAAGAACAAGAAATAAATAAGGATTAGATAGAGAAGATATGTCTGTATATTAAGGACTTTTTTTTTTTAACTGTTTCATATATCACTTGGTATATGAACAAAGAACATTCAAAATATGGTCTCTGAACTGGCTATACATTTTTTCCTTACCTTTCAGTAGAAATAATAAACTAACCTCTCCATTAATATAAAAATAAGATTAAATCTTATTTTAAATCTGAGTAAATGTATATTAAATGAGGCAAATTAGAGTGGGAAAATAAAACTTCTCACAAATAAGTTAAATCAGAGGTTTGATGGAATCTGTGAAATTATGAAATTGCTGCTTTTACTTAGGAAGAGCCAGTCCATGATAGCTCAAAAGGAGGAACAAACATAAAGGAAATTCCTTCTAATTTGACAGATAATAGCTTGTGAGGAAAAAGATGTATATGGAGTGCCTGTTATCTCAGGCCTTTTGTTGAACACATAGAACCAGTCTCAAAAATGTGTTTCTATCTTATCCATATTCTGGGTTTTTGGTACATGTTTGCCAGGCAGCTTCTAAGCTTTATTTAAATGAAAATAAATTAGACTGTGAAAATAACAAACCAGACAGTGAACATGTTTTTGACATAGATGAGGAGAATTTTTATGATACTCTAAGAAAGTAAGTTGTTACAATAAAAATAAACGAAGGTCAAGAGCTTGATATGCAAATGACAAAAAATATGACCAAGACCAAGGTACCATAAGGCACCAAATTAGACATCAGGCATATGCCTCTGTCTAGTGAGCCAAAAGGTCAAAACCCTTGCTACTAACAAAACATGTTCTAGTTGTTGGAAGTGATTTAATCTTATTTTTGTATTAATGGAGAGGTTAGTTTATTATTTCTACTGATAGGTAAGGAGAAAATGTATAGCCAGTTCAGAGACCATATTTTGAATGTTCTTTGTTTTACTTTTGACAAGAGTAACAGTCTGCTCCAAGTAGTGTCTAATTTCAGTGCAAAGAGCTTTGAACACAATGGTATGCCACAACATATGCTTAGTGACAATTTATTAATATGTATTTTATTCCTAGTGAAATAGTTCATATATTTCTCCATTTCACATTTATTACTCTTTCAAACATTATAAAGAGGATATAGAAGTTACTGCAATGGCAAATGATTTTATAACTTTCTAAGAAAAGCTCTATAATTTTATCTTATTTACTATTGGTGTTTTGAAATAAAGAAAAAAAAGCTTCTCTTTGTATTTATTTACACTAAAGAAATAAATGTGATTTGGTGGAGGAGCATTAGAAGTAGAGTCAGAAAACCTGGGGAAAATCCTGCAGCTTGCTTAGTTTTTGATCACTTCTTTGCAGAATTGTGATAATTGAGTTCAGTGATGTATATAGAAGTGCTTAGTAAGATGCTTATATTTAGCATTTATGCATGAATGCCATTCTTAGGACTGACTATAAAAAAGATACAAAAATAGAATATCTGTAGAATATACTCAGGAAAAAGAAACTTAAAGGACTTTGGGAAATTTCATCTGTCCAAATATATGCAGAGCTAAGGCTCTTAGTATATGGTGGAATATAGCTTAGATATCAAAGTATAAACCCTATATTTAATGTAGTAAATTTTTAAAGTCTTTTATGCCTTTGGGTTTGTTGTTGTTCTGAGAAAGGTTTTTCCAATTTTGGGAACCTTACAAATCCTCTAGTACTTTCTCTTTTACTTGTATGGATTCATTGTCTTCAAATAAATCTTTGATCTTTGGAGAATTTATGCTGTATGAGGTTTGAAGTTTTAATTCAGCTTTTTTTCCCAGTTAGATATTTATTTGTGGCAATGCTTTCATTGTATAATTGTACATGATATTTTTTAATTTCCGAGAAAATAATGAGATGACATTGTATCGAATACTAGCTAGAAGTTTTCTTTGTTTATTTAGATTTCTCATTGGCATAAGAAAGAAAAAGATCTGTTGCATGAAAATTGCATGTTGCAGGAAGAAATTACCGGACTAAGACTGGAAATAGACACAAAGGAAAATAGGAACCAGCAAAAGGAAAATAAATATCTTGAGGACATTGAAATTATGAAAGCAAAGAATGATTTCCTTCAAAATGCTTTGACACTGAAAGAGGAAACATTAACAACAACGATATGTCAGTACAGTGTACAGCTTGAAGTTTTGACAGCTGAGAATAAAATGCTCACTTCTAAATTGGAGGATAAAAATCAAAACCAGGAGAGATTGGAAACAGAAATTGAATCATATCGTTGTAGACTGGCCGCTGCTATACAGGATTGTGATCAACATAAGGCATCAAAAAGAGATGCAGAACTCGGTTTCAAGACAGCAAGACAAGAGTGGTTTCATTTGAAGGAAAAAATGAATTTTGATATGAGTAACCTAAATGATGAGAACAAGATGCTTTCTGAAAAACTTTCTAATGCTGAAAATAAAATCAGAAGCCTCAAAATGAAGTACCACCACATAAAAGATGCTCTAAGAGAGAAGACATTGGTTTTAGAAGGTATCCAAAACAAAGAAGGCAAAGTGAATAAACACATTCAAAAGCAAGACTCTCTAGAGGAGAGATTATCTCAAATACAAAATGAAAATTTGTTACTTCGACAGCAACTGGATGAGGCTGACAAGAAAGCTGACAATCAAGAACAGACAATAATTAATATCCAAGAGCAATTTATTGCTATTGTCAAAATTCAAGCTGAGAGTAAAAAGCAAAGTCTTCTACTAGAGCAGAAAAACAATGAATTAGTCAATAAATGCAATTACTTAAAAGAAAGATTGTGCAAATATGAAAAAGAGAAAGCAGAAAGAAATGTAAGTATTGTGAAAGAAAATATTTTTCAAGCTTCTTGAAAGAAAATGTAAAGTAATATTTGATTTTGGCTAAATAATGAGTCTCATTGAATATAAAGATATTGTAAACATATTTGCTATCTCAGCCTGGAAGCATGCTGGCAAAAAAGGTTAGACTAGAAAGATGCTTTACTTTTAGTAAAGAAATTGTGTCACCTATGAAACATTAAGAGGTTAAGTTACAGATTATTAATAGATATAGACTAATATAAATAATGTAGTCTTACGCTACTTAAATAATACTTATTTTATTTTATTTTATTTTTTGAGACAGAGTCTTACTCTGTTGCCCAGGCAGGAGTGCTGTGGCATGATCTTGGCTCACTGCAACCTCCGCCTCCTGGGTTCAAGCAGTTCTCCTGCCTCAGCCTCCCGAGTAGCTGTGATTGCAGGCATGTTCCACCACACCTGGCTAATTTTTGTATTTTTAGTAGAGATAGGGTTTTGCCATGTTGGCCAGGCTGGTCTCCAACTTCTGAGCTCAGCTGATCCCCCCACCTTGGCCTCCCAAAGTGCTGAAATTACAGGTGTAAGCCTCCGAAGCCGGCCTGAAATATTTTTAATGCCTTTATGTGGTCACGTTTTAAAACCATGATGAAATAGATAAATGGAAGTACTCATACCTGAAATGAATATTTTGAAATTAACATTCAATTTGGTGGGTGATTTCGACAGTTAGGTCCAGATTTCCCTGGTGAACTGAAGTGTACTGCTGTATCTCATAAGGCTTTCCCTCAGGAGCTTCTTATATATTGAAGTTGGTGTAGCTTTATTTTTATTCATGTTAATTGGACCTAAATCTAAAACTATCACAATCTCAAATTATTATCATGACCTCCCAATTCTTTGAAAGGATTCACTTTTAATTCAATATAATTTGGGACAGATGTGAATGTCAGTAAAACCATATTTGATTTTATCTTACCACTGGCATTTGTAATTTATTGTGAATGTTTTTACAAGTAATTTTTGCATAATTTTTATTTTGATTTGGATATAACTTTGTTGAGTACAAAGATAATTGTAGCAACCCGTGATTTCTTTGTTTGTCATGGGGTGTCCATGTTCAAACTAATGAGGGGTGACAGGATTCTCATATAGTGGGAATGGAGTGAGTAGGGGAGAGAGTGTAGGAGCTGAGATCAGGGAGGTGGAGGCAAGGTTATCAAGGGCCTCAAAGGCCATTGGAATTTTAGTTTTATTTTGAGATAGGAATCTATTGGAAAGATTTGAACAGGCAATTGAATAAAAAAGGAATTGTGAAGTTGATTTGAACTTCTAATAAATAAGAGAGAAAACATTTCAGAGTATAGAATTTACCACCACTAGTCTCACTCACCCATTGCTTTTTGAGACTACAGTAGATGATTAAGCATTGCAAGCTTAGGGGATGAATGAATAGTGGGCTGTATCTGTTGTTTAAGTAACAGAATACTGATTTGGCAGGAAACATCTTTTTTGTCCTTAACTGAATTCAGTAATGAACATTCCTGTTCGTTACGCATGAGGAAAAGAAGGTGAATTAATGTATGTGGTAATATTTTTCAAAGTATTTGTATTAAAGTTAAATCTTATGACCATCATTTAATAATAAAGTGACATAAAGTTAATAACAAAAATATCTTTACAGGAAACTGTGAGACAACTTCAAAAACTGGCTGGTATTGAAAAAAAAAAACCTATGTCAGAGTCTTCACTAGAGGCTTCACTGTGTTATCATGTTAATTTAGATGAAACACAGGACTCAAAGAGGAAATCAGGTCAAATCAGAAGTCAAGTATGTATAAAATGTAGCATGTCAACATTTAATCTATAGATGGTTAAATAATATGAAGTGGTTAGGATACTAATTTCAGTGAGCAGCTTTCTTTTGTATTTTCATTATAATTAATTTTATTGTCTTTATAATGTCTTTGTTTCTTAACCTCTTGACTTTTATTCTGTCACTTTTTCCTCTTAAGTATGTACATGTTTTTCTTATAATATTTACCTTTAGGAAAAGTTGGGAATTAGACATCATTTCTCACAAAAGTTGAGAGACTTTTTTTCTGGTGAAACTGTATTTTTAAGTGATTTTTCTCTATTATCATGGTGAGACAAGCCAAGTTAAATCAGAGGACAATATTTATTTCAGAAAATTATCTTATTTCTTATCTTCACTTCTGTGAATGGGTACAGAATCTCTGTATATTTCTTTCATGCATTTCAGGATAACTTGTACAGGAAAGACTATTACAGTGGTCTTCAAAATGCAAGTGTTTTAGATTAGTTTGCAAAATACTTAAAATGTTAGGCATTTCCTTCCTATTTTATTTCTTTCAAATATATTGTAAAGCAGAAATATTCAGATCATGTGTAGTATATAATCCAAAGTAGAGAAGTAAGAAATTTATCAAGATCCTGCCATTTGATTTTTAAAACAACTTTAAGATATAATTCACCTAGTATATAGTTCACCCATGTGAAGTTTCTTAGCATATTCTTAGTATATTCACAGAGTTCTGTAACCATCGCCACCATCAATTTTAGAACATTTTATGACCCTGAAAAGAAACTGCATCCCCAAGCCATCATCTGCCAGTTTCCCCCTTTTTACTCAGCTCTAGGGAACCACCAGTCTCCTTTGTTTGTATAGATTTGTCTACTGTGGAATTACACAATATGCTGTCTTTTGTGACTATTTGTTTCAGTTGGCATAACATTTTTAAGGGTTTTCTGTGTGGTAGCAGGTATCAGTACTTAATTTCTTCTTATTGCTGAGTAACATTTCGTTGTATAAATATACCAATCATTTTATTTATTCATTCATGAATCGATAGACCATTGGGTTGTTTCCAGTTTGGACTGTTATTAACAAAGCTGCTGTTAACTTTGATATGAAAGTGCTTGTGTTTGCATATGTTTTCATTTCTGTTGGGGTTATACTTATGAGTGGAAATGTTGGGCCATGTGTTAACTCTTTGAGAAGCTGCCAGTCTGTTTTCCAAACTGGCTGCACCATTTTACATTCTTATCAGCATTGTGAGGTGGTTCTAATTTCCCCACATCCTTGCCAAAATTTTCCATATTTTTGATTGAGAAAAGATTTTATTCTAGTAGTGCAATGTGGTACTTTACTGTGGTTTTAATTTGCATTTTTTGATGACTAATGATTTTAAGCATCTTTTTATGTGCTTATGAACCATTTGTATATCTTCTTTGGAGAAATATCTATTCAAATCCTTTGCCCATTTTTAAATTGTCTTTTTATTTCTAAATTTTAAGAGTATTTTTATATCCTAGGTGTAAATCCCTTCTCAGATACATGATTTTCAAATATTTACTTCTATTAAATGGCCTTCATCTTTACTTTCCTGATGGTGTCCGCTCAAGTTCCAAATTTTGATCAAGTCCAGTTAATCTATTTTTCCTTTTGGTGTTATGTCTAAGAAACCACTGGCAAATGCAGTCACAAAGATTTACGCCTATGTCTTCATCTAAGAATTTTATAGTTTTAGCTCTTACATTTAGCTGTTTTATTTTGAATAAATGTTTAGATATGGCATTTGGTGAGATAATACCATTTGTTGAAAATATTATTCTTTTCTCATTTGTTTTTTAACTATTGTTGAAAATCAATTGAACACAAATGTACAGATTTAATTTTGAATTCTCAATTTTAATATGTTGATCTCTGTCTGTCCTTGTTAACTAACATGTCTTGTTCAATTTGTATGATATAGAGCAGCATTTTGTTACAATATTAAGTTGAGATGGTCTTACCTTCTTAATACAAACAGGCTCAAAGTAAGGTAAAGGGGAAATTGTGCTTAATTTCTTAACATTCAAAGGACATATTTGTTTCGCTACTGAGAAGATTAAATATAGTTTCATAATACTCTCTTTATTTCCTCATTGAGGAAATGAACATAAACATCGAATACTAAATTGATTAATAAATACTCAAAGCTGCTTATCTCTTAGAATTTCAATGAATTGAAATCAGGTCAAATACCTGATTTTGGTTGGAAAATCAAATATTTCTAGTTTTTTTTTCCTTTTTTTGAATTATACTTTAAGTTCTGGGGTACATGTGCAGAACATGCAGGTTTGTTACATAGGTATACATGTGCCATGGTGGTTTGCTGCACCCATCAACCTGTTATCTACATTAGGTATTTCTCCTAATGCTATTCCTCCCATAGTCCCCCACCTCCTGAAAGGCCCTGGTAGGTGATGTTCCCCTCACTGTGTCCTTGTGTTCTCATTGTTCAACTCCCACTTTTGAGTGAGAGCATGCAGTGTTTGGTTTTCTGTTCTTGTGTTAGTTTGCTGAGAATGATGGTTTCCAGTTTCATCTGTGTCCCTGCAAAGGACGTGAACTCACCCTTTTTTATAGCTGCATAGGATGCCATGGTGTATATGTGCCACATATTTTTTTATCCAGTGTATCATTGATGGACATTTGGGTTGGTTCCAAGTATTTGCTATTGTGAACAGTGCTGCAATAAACATATGTGTGTGTGTCTTTATAGTAGAATGATTTATAATCCTTTTGGTATATACCCAGTAATGGGATTGCTGGGTCAAATGGTATTTCTAGTTCTAGATCCTTGAGGAATCACCACACTGTCTTCCACAATGGTTGAACTCATTTGCACTCCCACCAATAGTGTAAAATTGTTCGTTTCTCCACATTCTCTCCAGCATCTGTTGTTTCCTGACTTTTTAGTAATTGCCATTCTAACTGGCGTGAGATGGTACCTCATTGTGATTTTGATTTGCATTTCTCTAATGACCAATGGTGATGAGTTTTTTTTTTCCATATGTTTGTTGGCTGCATGAATGTCTTCCTTTGAGAAATGTCTGTTCATATCCTTTGCCCAATTTTTTTTTAAATTTAAGTTCTCTGTAGATTCTGAATATTAGCCCTTTGTCAGATGGAAAGATTGCAAAAATTTTCTTCCATTCTGTAGGTTGCCTGTTCACTCTGATGACAGTTTCTTTTGTTGCGCAGAAGTTCTTTTGTTTAATTAGGACCCATTTGTTAATTTTGGCTTTCGTTGCCATTGCTCTTGGTGTTTTAGTCATGGAGTCTTTGCTCATGCCTATGTACTGAATGGTATTGCCTAGGTTTTCTTCTGGGGTTTTTATGGTTTTAGGTCTTACGTTTAAGTCTTTAATCCATCTGGAGTTAATTTTTGTATCAGGTGTAAGGAAGGCATCCAGTGTCAGTGTTCCGTATACTGCTAGCCAGTTTTCCCAACACCATTTATTAAACAGGGATTTTTTTCCACATTGCTTTTTTTTTGTCAGGTTTGTCAAAGATCAGATGGTTGTAGATGGGTGGCATTATTTTTGAGGCCTCTGTTTTGTTTCATTGGTATATATTTATCTGTTTTGGTACCAGTACTGTCCTGTTTTGGTCTGTATGGTTTGAATTCAGGTAGTGTGATGCCTCAAGCTTTGTTCTTTTTGCTTAGGATTGTCTTGGCTATGCAGGCCCTTTTTGGTTGCATATGAAATTTAAAGTAGTTTTCTCCAATCCTGTGAAGAAAGTCAATGGTAGCTTGATGCTGATAGCATTGAATCTATAAATTACTTTGAGAAGTATGGCCATTTTCTTTCTTTTTTTTTTTCATTGTACTTTAGGTTCTGGGGTACATGTGCAGATCATGCAGGATTGTTGCATAGGTACACACATGGCAATGTGGTTTGCTGCCTCCATCACCCCGTCACCTACATCTGGCATTTCACCCCATGTTGTCCCACCCCTACCTCCCCACCCTCCTGCTGTCCCTACCTTGGCCCCCCCTCCAATGGACCCCAGTGTGTGATGTTCCCCTCCCTGTGACCATGTGTTCTCATTGTTCAACACCCACCTATGAGTGAGAACATGCAGTGTTTGATTTTCTGTTTTTGTGTCAGTTTGCTGAGAATTATGGTTTCTAGATTCATCCATGTCCCTACAAAGGGCACAAACTCATTTTTTATGGCTGCATAGTATTCCATGGTGTATGTGTGCCACATTTTCCTTATCCAGTCTATCGTTGATGGGCATTTGGGTTGGTTCCAGGTCTTTGCTATTGTAAATAGTGCCGCTATGGACATACATGTTCATGTGTCTTTATAATAGAATGATTTATAATCCTTTGAATATATATCCAGTAATGGGATTGCTGGGTCAAATAGAATTTCTATATCTAGGTCCTTGAGGAATCACCACGCTGTCTTCCACAATGGTTGAACTCGTTTACACTGCCACCAACAGTGTAAAAGTGTTCCTATTTCTCCACATCCTCTCCAGCACCTGTTGTCTCCAGATTTTTTAATGATTGCCAGTACGACCATTTTCATGATATTGATTCTTCGTATCCATGAGCATGGAATGTTTTTCCATTTGTTTGTGTCCTCTTTTATTTCCTTGAGCAGTGATTTGTAGTTCTTTTTGAACAGGTCCTCCACATCCCTTGTAAGTTATATTCCTAGGTATTTTATTGTCTTTGTAGCAATTGTGAATGGACATTCACTCATGATTTGGCTCTGTTTGTCTATTATTGATGTATAGGAATGCTTGTGATTTTTGTACATTGATTTTGTATCTTGAGACTTTGCTGAAGTTGCTTACAGCTTAAGGAGATTTTGGGCTGAGACTATGGGGTTTTCTAGATATACAGTCATGTTATTTGTAAACAGAGACAATTTGACTTTCTTTTTTCCTAATTGAATACCCTTTATTTCTTTCTTTTGCCTGATTGCCCTGGCCAGAACTTCCAATACTATGTTGAATAGGAATGGTGAGAGAAGGCATTTTTGTCTCGTGCCAGTTTTCAAAGGGAATGCTTCCAGTTTTTACCCATTCAGTATGATATTGGCTATGGGTTTGTCATAAATAGCTCTTATTATTTTGAGATACCTTCCATCAATACGTAATTTATTGACAGTTTGTAGCATGAAGGGCTGTTGAATTTTGTTGAAGTCCTTTCCTGCATCTATTGAGATAATCATGTTTTCTTTTGTCGTTGGTTTTGTTTATGTGATGAATTATGTTTATTGATTTTCGTATGTTGAACCAGCCTAGCATTCCCAGGGATGATGCCAACTTGATTCTAGTTTTTTCATCTTATTGTGAACTCACAAGATTTGAGACAGGTCTCAGTTAATTTAAAAAGTTTATTTTGCCAAGGTTTGAGGACACACCATGACACAGTCTCAGGAAGTCCTAATGACATGTTCCCAAGGTGGTCAGGGCACAGCTTAGTTTTATACATTTTAGGAAGACATGAGACATCAATCAATGTACGTAAGAAGTACACTGGTTTTGTTTGGAAAGATGGGAAAACCTGAAGCAAAGGCAGGAAGACTTGAAGTGGTGAGGAAGCTTCCAGGTCACAGATAAGTTATCTGCAAAGGGTTACATTCTTTTGAGTTTCTGATTAGCCTTTCCAAAGGCGGCAAGTCAGATATGCATCTATCTCAGTAAGCAGAGAGGTGACTTTGAATAGAATGGGAGGCAGTTTGCCCTAAGCAATTTCCAGCTTGTGTTTTCCTTAGTGATTTTGGGGGCCTGAGATTTTTTTCCTTACACAACTTCAAATTATATATTTCCTTTCATCCTCACCATCTTTATTCTATAATTTGAACAAATTCTAAAAAGGCTCATTTGCTTAGTTATCAGAATGTGTAATTGAAGAAAACTTTAGAAAAACCTTTTCCTCAATAGTTAATATGCCTTTCTCCTAAGGGTCTGCTGCTTCTCATTAGCATTGTTTGTTGTTAATAAATTAAACTTAGCATTTATTAATTCCTACTTTAAAGGACATTAATTTCTACTGTTTAAGTTATTGTTTCTTGCTGTCTCTTTGTTTAAATCAAATTTTCTGTTTATTTTTCCCTAACAAATTACCCAAAGTTGAGTCGCTGAAAACATTTATTTAGTTCAGCAATCTGTGGCTTGGGAAAAGCTTGGCCAGTACAGCTTTTTTTTGTTCTCCTGAGCTTCACTTGGGATGAATCAGAGGTTGGAGGACTGGAATCATCTGAAGATTTGTTCCCTAACAGTTTGGTTGTTGATGATGGCACTGACTGAAACTTTACTTGGGGCAGGCAGCCCAAATACCTACACTGGAACTTCTAGGTTCTCTTTGTGGCCTGAGCTTTCTCACAACATGGGGGCTAAGTTTGAAGGACAAGCAGTATGAGGTAGAGGGCCTTTTCTAACTTAATGTTGGAAGGCACATGATATCACTTTTGCCACATTTCATCATTAGAGGCAAGTCACTAGGGTTGGTCCACAGTCTACTTCTTTATAGGATAATTTTTTCTTCTATTTTTATTATTTATCTATTTATCTATATTAGAGATGGGGTCTCACTATGTTACCCAGGCTGGCCTTCAACTCCTGGGTTCAAGGGATTCTCCCACTTCAGCCTTCCAAGTTGCTGTGACTACAGGCATGTTACTCCATGCCTGGCTTTCTTTTATATTCTGTGGTCATGTATATTTGTACATATTTATAGGATATACAACAATATTTTGATACATATAAACAATGTATAATCATAAAATCAGACTAATTATTATATCCAGCACCTCAACCATTTACCATTCTTTTTTTGTGAAAATTCAGAATCCTTGATTCTTGCTTTTAAAAATATGCAATAAATCATAGTTAATCATATTCACCCTACAATGCCACAGAACAATAAGGTTCATTCTATCAAGTGATAATTTGTATCCATTAACCAACCTCACCCCATCCCCCACTTACCTCATTTCCCAGCCTCTAATAGCCACAATTATATTCTCTACTTCCATGAGTTCAATTTTTAAAAATTTTAGCTCCCACATGAGTGAGAACATATACAGTATTTGTTCTTCTGTGCCTGACTTATTTTACTTAACATAATGTCCTCCCAGGTAATCTATGTTGCTGAGAATGTTATAATTTTATTCTGTTTTATGGCTGAATGGTATTCCATTGTGTACAGATACTGCATTTTCTTTATGCATTCATTTGTTGATAACCATTTAGGTAAATTCCATATCTTAATAATTATAAATAGTGATATAATCAAAATGGCAGTGCTGGTATTTCTTTGATATGTTTGTTTTCTTTCTTTTTGATAAATAGTAGTGGGATTGCTGGATTATATGATAGTTCTATTTTTAGTTTTTAAGGAACCTTCACACTGTTTTCCTTAATGGCTATACTAATTTACATTGCCTTCATCAGTGCATAAGAGTTTCCTTTTTTCCTGCAACCTCACCAGCATTTTTACTTTCTGTCCTTTTGATAGTAGCCATTCTAACCATAGTGAGATATCTCATTGCAGATTTATTTAATTTTCCTGATGATTACTGATGTTTTTTTCATATATTTGTTGGCCATTTTGCCCAGATTTTAATCAGATTATTAACTTTGTTTTTGCTATTGAGTTGTCTGAGTTCCTTGAATACTGTGATTATTAGACACTTTTCAGATGGATAGATTGCAAATATTTTCTTCCATTTTTCATGTTGTCTCTTCACTCTGTTGGTTGTTTACTTTGCTATGAAGAAACTTTAATTTTAGTATAGTCTCATTTGTCTATTTTTGACTGTACTTTTGATGTTTTAGTCACCACATCTTTGCCTTGACAATGTACTGAAACATTTCCCCTATGTTCTCCTCTGGTAGTTTTATAATTTTGGGTCTTATGTTTGTCTTTAATCCATTTAGAGTAGATTGCTGTATATGATAAAATATAGAGATCTAGCTTCATTCTTCTGATATCCAGTGTCTCCACCCTTACTTGTGTAGGAAATTGGTTAGAATTGTGGGAGAAATTTTAGAAAACACAAACCTTCTTGGAAGGCCAGAAGGTTTTGCAAAAGCCTGGGAAGAAGGTTATGGCTGAAAGCAGCATAATCCTCTTACCTTAAGCTAATAGCATAGAGCAGATAACAAAGAAATGTACAGGAGTTTATCTAAATAACACATTTACTCATGTGGTCCCAAGACTGATCTTTGATCTTCCCTGGGTGCATGACTGCTCTCTACTGGTGGAGGTGGTGGTGGGGGGAGGGTGTTGGCAATGTTAAATACCTTCTAATGGTGTTTACTTGAGACCTTTGTCATTTAATCTGTACTAAATAAATGTGAACATGGCCAGCTTAGTGGGGGCACTGCTGACTTTGATAGCGGGCCCCTGGCCACACTGACTAGCAAGGCTGTGTCAGCGTACATTTTTTATCCATTGCTTGGTCGAGTCTGCCAGTTGGACTTGACAATTTGTTGATGAGAATGTTCTTTCCCCAGTGGATGTTCTTGACACTTTTATCAAAAATCAGATAGCTGTAAATATGTGAATTAATTCCTGGGTTCTCTATTCTTTCTGTTGGTCTGTGAATAGTTTGCAAATCAAAAAATTTTTTATACCCAAATCATGAGTTTTGGTATAAAATATGTGAATTAATTTCTGGGTTCTCTATTCTTTCGGTTGGTGTGTGAGTAGATTGCAAATAAAAATTTGTTTTTATACCAAAACTGTGTTTTGGTTACTGTATCCTTGCAATATAATTTGAAGTTAGGTAGAGTGATGCCTACAGGTTTTTTTTTTTTTTTTCCTCAGGATTGGTTTGGCTAATGTGACCCTTTTTTGGTTTCATATCAGTTTTAGAGTCATTTTTCCTAACACTGTGAAAAAACGATGTTGGTAGCTTGATAGGAATAGTATTGAATCTGTAGATTTCCTTGGGCAGTATAACCATTTTGATGATACTCATTCTTCCAATCCATGAGCATTGATTTTTTTCATTTATTTGTTTAATTTCTAATTTCTTTCAGCAGTGTTTCTATTTCTTCTTGTAAAAATCTTTTATTTATTTGGTCAGATGCATTTCCAGGCATTATATTTTTTGTGACTATTTGTAAATGGGATTGTGTTCTTGATTTGGCTTTCACCCTAAACATTATTGCCATATAGAAATTCTGCTGATATTTGTATATTGATTTGTAGCTAGAAACTTTACTGAAATTGTTATCAGGTCTAGGAGCCTTTTGACAGTCTTTAGGGTTGTCTAGGTGTGCAATCATATAATATTATTCATTGTCTAGGTGTGCAATCATATCAATCGTATAAAAGAGATAGTTTGACTTCTTCAGTTCTATTTGGATGCCTTTAATTTTTTTCTCCTGCCTGATTTCCCTGGCTAGGACTTCTAGTACTATGTTGAATAGGAATGGAGGGAGTGAGCATCTTTGTTCTGTTCCAGTTCTGAAGGAAAATTGTTCCAAGTTTAACCCATTGAGTATGATGTTGGCTGTGGGTTTGTCATAGGTGGCTCTCCTTTTGAGATATGTTCCTTTGATGCCTAATTTGTTGAAGGTTTTGGTCATGAAGGAATATTGGAATCTACTGAAAGCTTTTCCTGAATCGGTTAAGATAATCATATGGTTTTAAAAAATTTTGTTTATGTGGTGAATCACGTTTGTTACTTTGTATATGTTGAACCAACTTTGCATTCCAGGAATAAATCCTGTTAGATTGTAGAAAAGTGAATTTTGATATGTTGCAGGATTTGGTTTGTTAATGTTTTGTTGAGAATATTTGTGTCTATGTTCATCAGAGATATTGGCCCGCATTTTTTTAATTCATTGCACCTTTTCAGCTTTTAATATCAAGATGATGCTGTATTCATAGAATGAGTTAGGGAGGAGTCCCTCAAACTCCATACTTTGGAATAGTTTCAGTAGGATTGGTAACAGATCTTCTTTGTATGTCTGGTAGAATTTGGCTCTGAATCCATTGGGTCCAAGGCTTTTTCTTTGCTTACTAGGTTTCTAAATTACTGATTCAATTTCAGAACTTGTTATTGTCTATTCAGGATTTTAATTTCTTCTTGGTTGAATCTTGGGAGGTTTTGTATTTCTAGGAATTTATCCATTTTCTCTTGATTTCCTAGTTTCTGATGACATTTTATATTTCTGTGGGATCCATTGTAATGATATCTTTATCATTTATGATTGTGCTTATTTTTTCTTTTCTCTATTTTTTCTTTGCTAATGTAGCTATCTATCTATCGATCTTGTTTATTCTTCAAAGAACAAACTTCTGGTTTTGTTGATTATTTGTAAGGATGATCATGTTTCAGGTTTATTCAGTTTTGCTCTGATTTTAGTTATTTATTTTTCGCTTACATTCTTACTGTGTATTTTGTATGTTGCTGGCCCCAACCCTGGAGTCGATCACTTCTCTAAAAGCCCTGAATCCTTTTACTAGAGAATGTTATTTAGAAACCAAGATATGGGTGACAGGTCTTCTGGGTGTCAGATCCTCTCAGCAAAAACGTATCTATGTATATGTACTAATCTATGTAGACACACATATCTGTATTTCTTTTTTTTTTTTTTTTGAGATGGAGTTTCACTCATGTTACCCAGGCTGGAGTGCAATGGCGCGATCTCGGCTCACCGCAACCTCCGCCTCCTGGGTTCAAGCAATTCTCCTGCCTCAGCCTCCTGAGTAGCTGGGATTACAGGCACACACCACCATGCCCAGCTAATTTTCTGTATCTTTAGTAGAGACGGGGTTTCACCATGTTGACCAGGATGGTCTCGATCTCTTGACCTCGTGATCCACCTGCCTCGGCCTCCCAAAGTGCTGGGATTACAGGCTTGAGCCACTGCGCCCGGCCTATATTTCTGTATCCATGTATCTGTATCTATATTTTTAAAAGTATGAATTTATGCTCATATTTTTTTTATAAAAATTAAAATTATTTGTTTAGAGACAGGGTCTCACTCTGTTGTCCAGGTTGGAGTTCTGTGGTGCAATCATGGCTCACTGCAGCCTCAAACTTACGACCTCAAGTGATCCTCCTGCCTCAATCTCCCAAGTAGCTAGGACTACAGGTACATGCCACCATGCCTGACTATTTTATTTTAGTTTTTATAGAGACTGGGTCTTGCTATGTTGCACAAGTTTGTTTCAACTTTTGGTCTAAAGCAATTCTCCTTCCTCAGCTTCCCAAAGTGTTGAGATTACAGGTGTGGACCATCATGCCTGAACTTGGTACCTTATTTTGAGAGCCCCCAGCTAAACTGGGATTCCAGTACCAGTTTACCTAGCAACTCTACCCCAACAGGATAGGAAGGGGAGACGGATGTGGGTATTTACAGTATGCCTTTCATGGGATACTTCTTTTACCTGGAAGATGGCCTAAGGCCTAGTTGCCTGACCTGACTGGGGGTCCCTCACATGGGAAATTGGTTTATTTTATTTTTATTGTTATTATTTTCAAATTTAATTTTTTAAATTGAGGTACATGTGCAGAACATGCTGGTTTGTTACATAGGTATACACGTGCCATGGTGGTTTGCTGCACCCATCAACCTGTCATCTACATTAGGTATTTCTCCTAATGCTATCCCTCCCCCAACCCCCAACTCACAACAGGCCCTGGTGTGTGATGTTCTCCTTCTTTTGTCTATTTGTTCTCATTGTTCAACTCCCACTTATGAGTGAGGACATTTGGTGTTTGGTTTTCTGTTCTTGTGCTAGTTTGCTAAGAATGATGGTTTCTAGCTTCATCCAGGTGACATGAATTCATCCTTTTTTATGGCTACATAGTATTGCATGGTATACATGTGCCACATTTTCTTTATCCAGTCTATCACTGATGGATATTTGGGTTGGTTCCAAATGTTTGCTTTTGTGAACAGTGCCGCAATAAACATACATGTGCATGTGTCTTTATAGTAGAATGATTTATAATCTTCTGGGTATATACACAGTAATGGGATTGCTGGATCAAATGCATTTCTAGTTCTAGATCCTTGAGGAATTGCCACACTGTCTTCCACAATGGTTGAACTAATTTACACTCCCACCAATAGTATAAAAGTGTTCTGTTCTCCACATCCTCTCCAGCATCTGTAGTCTCCTGACCTTTTAATGATTGCTATTCTAACTAGTGTGAGATGGTATCTCATTGTGGTTTTGATATACATTTCTCTAATGAGCAGTGATGATGAGCTTTTTTTCATGTTTGTTGGCTGCATAAATTTCTTCTGAGAAGTGTCTGTTCATATCCTTCGCCCCTTTGATGGGGTTGTTTGTTTTTTTCTTGTAGATTTGTTTAAGTTCTTTGTAGATTCTGGATATTAGGCCTTTGTCAGATAGATAGATTGCAAAAATTTTCTTCCATTCTGTAGGTTGCCTGTTCATTCTGATGATAGTTTCTTTTGCTGTGCAGAAGCTCTTTAGTTTAAGTAGGTTCCATTTGTCAATTTTGGCTTTTGTTGCCATTGCTTTTGGTGTTTTAGTCAAGTCTTTGCCCATGCCTATGTCCTGAATGGTATTGCCTAGCTGTTCTTCTGGGGTTTTTATGGTTTTAGGTCTTCTTTTTAAGTCTTTAATCCATCTGGAGTTAATTTCTGTGTAAGTTGTAAGGAAAGGGTCCGGTTTCAGTTTTCTGCATATGGCTAGCCAGTTTTTACAACACTATTTATTAAATAAAGAATGATTTCTCCATTGCTTGTTTTTGTCAGGTTTGTCAAAGAGCAGATGGTTGTAGATAGGTGGTGTTATTTCTGAGAACTCTGTTCTGTTCCATTGGTTTATATATCTGTTTTGGTACCAGTGCCATGCTGTTTTGGTTACTGTAGCATTGTAGTATAGCTTGAAGTCAGGTAGTGTGATGCCTCAAGCTTTGCTCTTTTTGCTTAAGATCGTCTTGCCTATATGGGCTCTTTTTTGGTTCCATATGAAATTTAAAATAGTTTTTTTCTAATTCTGTGAAGAAAGTCAATGGTAGCTTGATGGGGGCATAGCATTGAATCTAAAAATTACTTTGAGCAGTATGGCCTTTTCACAACATTGATTATTCCTAGTCATGAGTATGGAATGTTTTTCCATTTGTTTGTGTCCTCTCTTATTTCCTTGAGCAGTGGTTTGTAGTTCTTCTTGAAAAGGTTCTCCACATTCCTTGTAAGTTGTATTCTGCAGCAGTTGTGAATGGGAGTCCAGGGGAGTGAAGGGTTGTATCTCACTGGCATTTCAGGTGTCACTGGGGTGTGAAAAAAAAAAAACTCCTGCAGCTTGCTCAAATGTCTGCCCAAATGGCTTCCAAGTTTTGTGCTTGAAACCCAGGGCCCTGGTGACATAGGCACCAGAGGGAATCTCTTGGTCTGTAGGTTGCAAAGCCCCTGGGAAAAGCATAGTATCTGGCTGTAGTGCACCATTTCTCACATCACAGTCTCTCATGGCTTCCCTTAGTTAGGGGAGGGATTTCCCTGGCCCCTTGTGCTTCCTGGGTGAGGTGACTCCCCACCCTGCTTTGGCTTGGCCTCTGTGGGCTGCATCCATTGTCTAACCCATGCCAGTGAGATGTGCTGGGTACCTCAGTTGCAAATGCAGAAATTACCTGCTTTCTGTGTTGATCTTGCTGGGAGCTGCAGACTAGAGCTGTTCCTATTTGGCCATTTTGCTCGGGAAACTAGTTTTAGTTATTTCTTTTCTTCTGCCAACTTTGAGATTATTTGATTCTTGTTTTGCCAGTTCTGGTAGGTGTGATTTTAAGTTCTTAACTTGAGACCTAACTTCTTGATGTCTGCATTTAATGGTATGCAATTTTTTCTTCATACTGCTTTTGCATACCCCAGAGATTTTAGTATGTTCCATCTCTGTTTTTATTTATTTTCAAGATTTTTAAATATTTGTCTTAATTTTGTTGTTTACCCAAAAGTAATTCAGGAGCAAGTTGTTTAATTTTCATATAATTATGTGACATTGAGAGAAATTCTTGTTATGGATTTTGATTTTTATTCCACTATGGTTTAAGATTAGGCTTTGTATGCTTTCAGTTATTTATTTATTTATTTATTTATTTATTTATTGAGATGGGGTTTCTCCATGTTGGCCAGACTGGTCGTGAACTCCCGACCTCAGGTAACTGCCTGCCTCGGCCTCCTAAAGGGCTGGGATTACAGGTGTGAGCCACAGTGCCTGTCCCAGTTTTTTTTTTTTTTTTTTATAAATGTTTTGAGACTTGCTTTATGGCGCAGCATGTGGTCGATCTCAGCTTGGGTTTTCTATGCAGATGAGAAGAAAGTACGTTCTGTGGTTGTTGGGAGGAGGATTCTGTAAGGGTCAATTAAGTTCAACAGATGAAATGTCAAAATTAATTCTAGAATGTCTTTGTTACTTTTCTGTGTCAGCAATTTGTCTAATGCTGCCAGTGAGGTGTTGAAGTCTGTATTATTGTGTGGCTATCTAAGTCTTATTTTTTTTTGAGACGGAGTCTTGCTCTGTCTCCCAGGCTGGAGTGTAGTGGTGCAATCTCGGCTCACTGCAACCTCCGCCTCCTGGGTTCAAATGATTCTCCTGCCTCAGCCTCCTGAGTAGCAGGGATTACTGGTGTGAACTACCACACCAGGCTGATTTTTGTATTTTTAGTGGAGACGGGGTTTCACTATGTTGGTCGTGCAGGTCTTGAACTCCTGATCTCGTGATCTGTTTGCCTTGGTCTCCCAAAGTGCTATGATTACAGGCGTGAGCCACCATGCCAGGCCATCTAAGTCTTATCATAGATCTCGAAGTACTTGTTTTAGAAATTTGATGGTACAAGTTTGGGTGCCTATATTTAAAAACATTTATGCCTTTTTGTTGAATTGAGTTCTTTTATTATTGTGTATCATTCTTTATCATCTTCTTTGTCCTTTTTAAAAACTGTTGTTGGTTTAAAGTCTGTTTAATCTGATGTAAAAATAGTGACCCCTGCCTTTTTTGTTTTCCATTTGCATGCTAGATCTTAGTTTATGCCTTTGCTTTGAGCCTGTTGGTGTAATTATATGTGAGATGGGCCTTTTGAAGACAGCAGAGAGTTGGTTCTTGATTTTCTTTAATCCAATTTGCCAGTCTTTGCCTTCTAAGTGGGATATTTAGATTATTTTATCTAAGGCTAATAATTATATGTCAGATTTTTATTCTGCCAGGATGTTTTTATCTGGTTGCTTTGTAGCTTTGTAAGGTCTGTCAGCTATGTAGTTATGTATGTTTCTGTGGTTTCTTGGTCTTTCATTTCCATGTTTAGAACTCACTTAAGGATCTCTTGGAGGGCTGGTCTAATGGTATTAAATTTCCTTAGCATTTATTTGTCTGGAAAATATTTTTTTCTCCTTCACTTATAAAGCTTAGTTTGACAGGATATAAAATTTGGGGTTTGAATTTCTTTAAGGATGCTAAAAGTAAGCCAACTTGTATCTGGCTTGTATTTGCTGACAAGTCTGCTGTTAGCTTGTTGGGGTTCCTTTCGTATGTGATCTGACCCTTTTCTCTAGTAGCCATAAGACTTTCATGTTGACTTTTGGGTCCTTTCACTATGTATCTTTGGAGTGACCATCTTGTATAGTATCTTATCTCTGAATTTCTTGCATGTCAACTTCTCTAATGAGTTTGGGGAAGATTTTGTGGACTATATTCTAAAATATGTTTTCCAAATTTCTTACTCTTTCTCCACAATGCCAAGGAGTCATAGTTTATTATTTTCATCTGACTGGGTTGATTCAAAGGTCCAGATTTCAAGCCCTATAATTTTTCCCTCTGCTTGACCTAGTCTGCTGTTGAGGCTTCCAATTGTATTTTGAAATCCCTATAGTGAGTTGTTCAATCCAAGAAGCTCAGCTTTCTTCTTTCTTAAAATGGCTATGTTATCTTTCAACCCTTGAATTATTTTACTGGCTTTCTTGGTTAGGTTTCAGCTTTCCCTTGGATCTCATTGTGCTTCCTTGCCATCCAGATTCTGGATTCTATGACTGTCATTTCAGCATTTCCATCTGGTTAGAATCCATTGCTGGGGAACTAATGTGATCCTATGAAGGTTAGAAACACTGACTTTTTGAATTGTTGGACTTCTTTCACAGATGCTTTCTCATCTGAGAGGGCTGGTGTTTATTTATCTTTTTGAAATTGCTGTCGTTTGGATATGAATTTTTGTTTTTATATTCTTATTCTTCCCTTGAGTGTTTGACTGTTGTGTATGTTGTATACAGTTCATTGGTTTAGTCTCTGGGTTCTTTCAGAAGGCCAAGGCTGTTTATGAATTTCTTTTCTTCGAGATAAAGTTTTGTTCTTGTCGCCCAAGCTAGAGTGCAATGGTTTGATCTTGGCTCACTATAACCTCCACCTCCTGGGTTCAAGTGATTCTCCTGCCTCAGCCTCCCAAGTAGCTGGGATTACAGGCACCTGCCACTATACCTGGCTAATTTTGTGTGTTAGTAGAGATGGGGTTTCACCATGTTGGCCAGGCCAGTCTCAAACTCCTGACCTCAGGTGATCCACCTGTCTTGGCCTCCCAAAATGCTGAGATTACAGGCATGAGCCATCCTCCACACCTGGCCTCTATGGATTTCTTAACTGTGGCTAGTTTCTGCATTGGTTTTCACAGGCTAAGTGTGTTGAGGGAATTTATTTTTGTTTGGTGGTGTAATTCTGACTTCAGTCCCATAGATGGTGCTTTGGAGTAAGGGCTGGTAGATAGGCTCCTTACTCAGGGGCATAATTCTTGTACATCAGTGTGTTTGCAGCAGTGCTCTGAGGAGGGGGAACAGTTGGCAAGGAGGCAAGAAATACCTTTCTCACAAAGTTTCTTCCCCAAGCCTTCAGATAATTTCCTTCAATCAATGGTGCTCTACCCCCATTTTCATAGCTCCCAAGAAGTCCCTGGACAGTTGCATGCCCCCATCTTTAAGGTCAGGGATGTCCAATCTTGTGGCTTCTCAGGACCACATAGGAAGAAGAAGAATTACCTTGGGCCACACATAGAACACACTAACACTAATGATAGCTGATGAGCTAAAAAAATTGCAAAAAAAAAATCTCAGAATGTTTTAAGAAAGTTTACAAATATGTGTTGGGCCACATTCAAAGTCTTCCTGGGCCACATGCAACTCATGGGCCCAGGACAAGCTTGCTTTAGGGGCAGTCTGAGCCAAAGGTTATTCCTATAAATGTCCAGGGAACTGCTGATTCCCTGTGCTTGGAAGGGATGTGGGGTATGTCTGCAGGTGTTTGTGGATGCTGTGGGTCAAGGGTGGAGGTTCCCTGGGCAGGGTGGGTGGTGCCATGGGTGTGCAGCTGGTGTGGTGCCCACAGCCTGGATATTTTTTCTCAGCATTTGGCTTTGAGGACCATTCAGCTCATGCTCACCTGACCAGGTTTTCTGTGATATGTACTTTCAGATAAGGCCTGACCAGCTAGTTTTGTCCCAAGCCTTCTGCACCCAAATCTTTGGGCTTACGTGTTCCAGGTCACAGGTTTTTCTTGGATGGAGGCTGTGGCCAGCCAACAGGCTATGGTTTTCCAAGACCAGTCTTGCAGAAGGAGGCACATCCAGCTCCCATGCCAGCACATGAACCTGTGCCTCATTCTTTTCAGTGTTCTGAGAGTGGGGAGCACCACCTGGACTTGAGCTCAGGCCACAGATACCAGCTCAATACCCCTTCACTGTACACTCAAACCCTGGGAAGTTGGGATGGGTCTTGTATTTATATTCTCTGGTACCTCAGGGTCAAGCTCTGGCTGTTCTGGAGCAGGCAAACTGCTTTCAGGCTGCCAGAAAAACACTCAGGCGGGACAGTTGAGGCTGTGCTATGTGTACACCCTTGAGAGAGCAACAAGGCAGGAACTGGGGAAGGGAGCAGCACACAAGCAGTTGTGCACATCAGATGCACTTCAGGCCCTTGGGAAAGGCAGCCTGCTATCTCCTGGTCTGGCTGTCAGCAGGCGGTAGATTGACTCAGAAAGATGGTGAGCCTTGGGGGATGGGTACCTATTGTCATATTTTCCTGCAGCTGCCTCATGCATGAAGCCTTTTGGGCTCCATGCATGTTGAAGCTCTGCCTCTCCCTACGCTCTTGGCAGTCCCCCCTGCCAATTCAAATGTCTGTGTGTGTTATGGGATCTCTTGTAGCTGGAATCTCAGAAGTCCATGGGAGGAGTGTGATCTATAGTTTCTTCACTCTCTCCTTCCTTAGATCCAATTCTGGACCAAGAGCTGGTCCTGGTGACTGGTGACTCCATCTGGCTTCCTGGCTTCCTTCCTCTTCAAACTCAGTGTCTGCATTGCCTCTCCATTTATTTTGAATGCTTTTTTTCCTCAAAGTTCTGTTCAAAGTGTGATGGTTTGCTCAATATTTTGTTTTCTGTCTGTGGAAGAGCTATTTCCTGGCTGCATCTGGTTGACCATCTTGTCTCCCAGCTAAAAACATAATTTTTATTTTGAAATGGTTTGGCTCTCTTTCCCAACCCAAACCTCATCTCAAATTATAATCCCCATGTGTAGAAGGAGAGACCTATAATCCCCACACGTTAAGGGAGGGACTTGATTGGATCATGGGGCCAGTTTCCCCCATGCTGTTCTCATGATAGTGAGTGAGTTCTCACATGATCTGGTGGTTTTAAAAGGGTCTCTTCCCCTTCACTTTCTCCTCTCTCTCCTGCCACCCATATAAGTAAGATGTGCCTGCTTCCCCTTCTGCTGCGATTGTAAGTTTCCTGAGGCCTCCCCAGCTATGCAGAACTGTGAGTCAATTAAACCTCTTTTTTCATACATTTTACTCAGTCTTGGGTAGTATATTTATAGCAGTGTGAAAATGGACTAATACATATTTTAATAGACATCATATATAACCTGTCAATTCCTTCAGGTATTATTTTAACAATATTAATTCTTTAAATTCATGCAAAAGAAATATGAAACACTGAAGAAGGATGAGAAGTTGGAAGAAGAACTAGTAAACCTTGAAAGTTACATGGAAATGAATATGTTAGAACATAGTCCATTGAAACGCTGTAAACAGGAGGATGAAGAAAGAGCAAGTCAGAAGATAGCAGAACAATTAGAAAAAATCAATCAATTTATACAGGTTAGTTTATTTATCTGTAATGTACCTTCATTCATTTCACTGCAAATTATATTTTGGATATATATATTATATGTGTTTTTGCTACTTCTCTTATAATGATTTGGTAGATTCCTAGAACGAAGGTGGTATCTGTTTCTCTCTTTAAATATTTTACTTGCCATTATTATTGTAACTAAATTGATCTTCCATAATAATGATTCTCATTAGCGAATTATTTGATTACTAAGACCAGTTGATATAAAACAAGACTAATAGAAAAAGAAATGTGGTTTAGAAATTATACTATACTCTCGAATTATTCTTTATTTTATTTTTATTTTTTTATTATTGTACTTTAGATTCTGGGGTACATGTGCAGATCATGCAAGATTGTTGCATATGTACATTCATGGCAAGGTGGTTTGTTGCCACCATCCCCCCATCACCTATACCTGACATTTCTCCCGACCTCAACCTTCCCCCACCCTCCCTCCCACTATCCCTCCTGTAGCCTCCCCCAATGGACCCCAGTGTGTGAAGCTCCCCTCTTTGTGTCCATGTGTTCTCATTGTTCAACATCCACCTATGAGTGAGAACCTGTGGTGTTTGATTTTCTGTTCTTGTGTTAGTTTGCTAAGAATGATGGTTTCCAGGTTCATCCATGTCCCTGCAAAAGACATGAACTCATCCTTTTTTATGGTTGCATAGTATTCCATGGTGTATACGTGCCACATTTTCCTTGTCCAGTCTGTCATTGATGGGCATTTGGGTTGGTTCCAGGTCTTTGCTATTGTAAACAATGCCTGGATGAACATGCATGTGCATGTGTCTTTATAGTGGAATGGTTTATAGTTTGGGTATATACCAAGTAATGGGATGCTGAGTCAAATGGAATTTCTATTTCTAGATCCTTGAGGAATCGCCACACTGTCTTCCACAATGGTTGAATTAATTTACACTCCCACCAACAGTGTAAAAGTGATCCTACTTCTCCACGTCCTCTCCAGCATCTGTTGTCTCCAGATTTAAAAAAATATATATGTATTTTATTGCACTTTAGGTTCTAGAGTACATGTGAAGAACATGCAAGATTGTTGCATAGGTACATACATGGCAATGTGGTTTGCTGCCTCCATCCCCATCACCTATATCTGGCATTACTCCCCATGTTATCCCTCCCCAACTCCATATCCCCACTGTCTCTCCCCTAGTCCCCCGCTGACAGACCTCAGTGTGTGATGCTCCCGTCCCTGTGTCCATGTGTTCTCATTGTTCAGCACCTGCCTATGAGTGAGAACATGCGGTGCTTGATTTTCTGTTCTTGTGTCAGTTTGCTGAGAATGATGGTTTCCAGGTGCATCCATGTCCCTAGAAAGGACACGAACTCATCGTTTTTTATGGCTGGATAGTATCCCATGGTGTATATGTGCCACATTTTCCCTGTCCAGTCTATCATCGATGGGCATTTGGGTTGGTTCCAAGTCTTTGCTGTTGTAAACAGTGCTGCAGTGAACATACGTGTGCATGTGGCTTTATAATAGAACAATTTATAATCCTTTGGATATATACCCAGTAATGGGATTGCTGGGTCAAATAGAATTTCTATTTTTAGGTTCTTCAGGAATTGCCACACTGTCTTCCACAATGGTTGAACTAATTTACACTTCCACCAACAATGTAAAAATGTTCCTATTTCTCCACATCCTCTCCATCATCTGTTGTTTCCAGATTTTTTAATGATTTCCATTCTAACTGGCATGAGATGGTATCTCAATATGGTTTTGATTTGCATTTCTCTAATGACCAGTGATGATGAGCATTTTTTCATATGTTTCTTGACCTCGTATATGTTTTCTTTTGAAAAGTGTCTGTTCTTATCCTTTGCCCACTTTTGAATGGGTTTGTTTGTTTTTTTTCTTGTAAATCTGTTTGAGTTCTTTGTAGATTCTGGATATAAGTCCTTTTTTTGGATGGGTAGATTGCAAAAATTTTTTCCCATTCTGTTGGTTGCCAATTCACTCTAATGATTGTTTCTTTTGCTGTGCAGAAATTCTGGAGTTTAATTAGGTTCCATTTGTCTAGTTTGGCTTTTGTTGCCAGTGCTTTTGGTGTTTTAGTCATGAAGTCCTTGCCTATGCCTATGTCCTAAAAGGTTTTGCCTAGGTTTTCTTCTAGGGTTTTTATGGTGTTAGGTCTTATGTTTAAGTCTTTAATGCATCTGGAGTTAATTTTAGTGTGAGGTGTCAGGAAGGGCTCCAGTTTCTGCTTTCTCTACATGGCTAGCCAGTTTTCCCAACACCATTTATTAAACAGGGAATCCTTTCCTCATTACTTGTTTTTGTCATGTTTGTCAAAGATCAGATGGTTGTAGATGTGTGGCATTGCCTCCGAGGCCTCTGTCCTGTCCCATTTGTCTGTATCTCTGTTTTGGTACCAGTACCATGTTGTTTTGATTACTGTAGCCTTATAGTATAGTTTGAAGTCAGGTAGCATGATGTCTCCAGCTTTGTTCCTTTTGCTTAGAATTGACTTGGCTATGTGGGCTCTCTTTTGGTTCCATATGAAGTTTAAGGTGGTGTTTTCCAGTTCTGTTAAGAAGGTCATTGGTAGCTTCATGGGGATAACATTGAATCTATAAATTACTTTGGGCAGTATGGCAATTTTCACGATATTGATTCTTTCTAACCATGAGCATGGAATGTTTCTCCATTCGTTTGTGTCCTCTCTTATTTCATTGAGCAGTGGTTTGTAGTTCTCCTTGAAGAGGTCCTTTACATCCTCTGATCATTGTATTCCTGGGTATTTTATTTTCTTTGTAGCAACTGTGAATGGCAATTCATTCTTGATTTGGCTTTCTTTAAATCTGTTATTGGTGTATAGGAAGGTTTGTGATTTCTGCACATTGATTTTGTGTCCTGAGACTTTGCTGAAGTTGCTTATCAGTTTCAGGAGATTTTGGGCTGAGACGATCAAGTCTTCTACATATACAATCATGTCATCTGCAAATAGAGGCAATTTGACTTTCTCCTTTCCAAAGTGAATACCCTTTATTTCTTTTTCTTGTTTGATTGCTCTGGCTAGAACTTCCAATACTATATTGAATAGGAGTGGTGAGAGAGGACATCCTTGTCTAGTCACAGATTTCAAAGGGAATGCTTCTAGTTTTTGCACATTCAATATGATATTGGCTGTGGGTTTATCATAAATAGCTTTTATTATTTTGAAATACATTCTGTTGATACCTAGTATTCAGAGTTTTTAGCATAAAAGGCTGTTGAATTTTGTTGAAGACCTTCTCTGCATCTATTGAGATAATCATGTGGTTTTTGTCTTTGGTTCTGTTTATGTGGTGAATTTCGTCTATAGACTTGCGTATGTTGAACCAGCCTTGCATCCCCAGATGAAGCCTACTTGATTGTGATGGATAAGCTTTTTGATGTGCTGTTGCAATCGGCTTGCCAGTATTTTATGGAAGATTTTTGCATCTATGTTCATCATGGATATTGGCCTGAAGTTTTCTTTCTTGTTGAGTCTCTGCCAGGTTTTGGTATTAGGATGATGTTGGTCTCATAAAATGATTTGGGGAGGATTCCCTCTTTTTGGATTGTTCGGAATAGTTTCCGAAGCAGTGTACCAGCTCCTCTTTGTATGTGTGGTAGAATTCAGCTGTGAATCTATCTGGACCTGGGCTTTTTTTGGTTGGTAGGCTATTAATTGCTGCCTCAACCTCAGCCCTTGTTATTGGTCTATTCAGGGTTTTGACTTCTTCCTGGTTTAGGCTTGAGAGGGTGCAAGTGTCCAGGAATTTATCCATTTCTTCCAGGCTTACTGGATTATGTGCATAGGGTTGTTTGTAGTAATCTCTGATGGTAGTTTGTATTTCTGTGGAATCTGTGGTGATATCCCCTTTATCGTTTTTTATGCATCTATTTGATTCTTCTCTTTTTTCTTTTTTATTTATCTGGCTAGTGGTCTGTCTGTTTTTGTTGACCTTTTCAAAAAACCAGCTTCTGAATTTATTGATTTTTTGACAGTTTTTTTGTGTCTCTGTCTCCTTCATTTCTGCTCTGATCTTAGTTATTTTTTGTCTTCTGCTAGCTTTTGAGTTTTTTTGATCTTGCTCCTCTAGCTCTTTCAATTTTGATGATAGGGTGTCAATTTTAGATCTTTCCTCATTTCCCATGTGGGCATTTATTGCTGTAAGTTTCCCTCTAGACACTGCTTTAAATGTGTCCCAGAGATTCTGGGTACGTCTGTCCTTGTTCTCGTGGTTTAGAAGAACATCTTTATTTCTGTCTTCATTTCATTGTTTATCCAGTCAATATTCAGGAGCCACTTGTTCAGTTTCCATGAAGTTGTGCAGTTTTGAGTTAGTTTCTTAATCCTGAGATCTAATTCGGTTGCACTGTGGTCTGAGAGACTGTTTGTTATGATTTCTGTTTTTTTGCGTTTGCTGAGGAGTGATTTACTTCCAATTATGTGGTCAATTTTAGAGTAAGTGCAACGTTGTGCTGAGAAGAATGTGTTTTCTGTGGCAGTGGGGTGGAGAGTTCTGTAGATGTCTATTAGGCCAGCTTATTCTAGTTCTTTGTTCAAGTCCTGTATATCCTTTTTGATTTTCTGTTTTGTTGATCTGTCTAATGTTGACAGTGGAGTGTTAAAGTCTCCCACTATTATTGTGCAGGAGTCTAAGTCTCTTCGTAGGTCATTTAGAACTTGCTTTATGTATCTGGGCGCTCCTGTATTGGGTACATGTGTATTTAGGATAGTTAGCTCTTCATGTTGTATTGATCCTTTCACCATTATGTAGTGTCCTTTGTCTCTTCTGATCTTTGTTGGTTTAAAGTTGATTTTATCCAAGACTAAAATTGCAACCCCTGCTTTTTTTTTCTCTCCATTTGCTTGGTAGATCTTCTTCCATCCCTTTATTTTGAGTCTATGTGTGTCTTTGCATGTGAGATGGGTCTTCTGAATACAGCACACTGATGGGTTTTGACTTTTTACCCAGTTTACCAGTTTGTGCCTTTTGATTGATTGTGGTATTTAGGCCATTTACATTTAAAGTTAATATTGTTATGTGTGAATTTGATCCTGCCATTTTGTGGCTCGTTATTTGTTTTGCCCATTGGTCGACACAGTTTTCTCATTGCGTCATTGGTCTTTACCATTTGGTTCGTTTTTGCAGTGGCTGGTACTGGATATTTTTTTATGTGTTTAGTGCTTCCTTCAGGAGCTTTTGTAGGGCAGGCCTAGTGGCAATGAAATCTCTCAGTAATTGCTTGTCCATAAAGGATTTTATTTCTCCTTCACTTATGAAGCTTAGTTTGGCTGGATATGAGATTCTGGGTTGAATATTCTCTTTAAGGATGTTGAATATTGGTCCCCACTCTACTCTGGCTTGTATGGTTTCTGCCGAGAGATCTGCTGTGAGTCTGATGGGCTTTCCTTTGTGGGTGATCCGAACTTTCTCTCTGGCTGCTCTTAGCATTTTTTTCCTTCATTTCAACCCTGGTGAATCTGACGATTATGTGCCTTTTTGAGTTGCTCTTTTTGAGAAGTATCTCTGTGGTGTTCTTTGTATTTCCTGTATTTGAATGTTGGCCTACTTTAATAGGTTGGGGAAGTTCCCCTGGATAATATTTTGAAGAGTGTTTTCCAGCTTGGATTCATTTTCCCTGTCTTCTTCAGGTACACTGATCAAGTGTAGATTAGATCTTTTCACATAATCCCATATTTCTTGGAGGCTTTGTTCATTTCTTTCCACTCTTTGTTCTCTTTTCTTGCCTTCTCTTTTCATTTCATTGAGTTGATCTTTGATCTCTGATATCCTTTCTTCTGATTGATCGATTTGGCTCTTGAAACTTGTGTACAGTTCACGAAGTTCTTGTGCTATAATTTTCAGCTCTGTCAAGTCATTTATGTTCTTCTCTAGGCTGGTTATTCTCGTTAGCATTTCATCTAATCTTTTTTCAAGGTTCTTAGTTTCTTTGCATTGGGTTAAAATATGTTATTTTAGCTCAGAGAAGTTTGTTATTATCCATCTTCTGAAGCCTGCTTCTGTCAGCTCATCAAAATCGTTTTCTGACCTGCTTTGTCGCCATGCTGGTGAGTCACTGTGATCTCTCTGGGGAGGAGAGGCGTTCTGGACTTTGATGTTTTCATCTTTTGTGCTGGTTTCTTCCCATCTTCTCTGAGTGGATGTCCTTTCTGTTAAAGTTGGGGTTATTTCTCCTGTATGAACTTTTTTTTTTTTTTTTTTTTTTTATGCAGGTGCCAGTGTGCCACTGGAGACAGTCTGTCCATTGTCTGCCTGTGGAGGCACTGCTGGGCTGCCTTGGTCTCAGCCCAGGCTGCTGTTTATTCTTTGCCTGGTTTCCATACTGCTGGGTTTAGCCCTGCCTTCCCAATGGCAAGCTCTTTTGCTCTGCCGAGCCACCTGTTCCTGGGTGGAGGATGTGTTAACTGTGAAACTCTCCCAGGAGACGGACTCCAGTGGCTGAATCTTGTGGAGAGGGGCTGTCTGGTCGTATCCCCCTCCCTGCTTTCAACTCTCCCTTCTGTGGACAGGCAGTTCCTTTTTGTGAGCTTTCTCAGTGTTAGTCCAAATTAGACTCCACCCTGGTCTGTGCTAACAAGGCACCAGTCTGACCAGGGCTGCTGGCCTGGGCTGCCGCCCGGGTCTGTGACTCCAGGTGGTTCTTGGCAAGGCAGTGTTTTCCTGGTCTGTGTGCTGCCGAAGTCCTGGAGTGAATTGCTGTATCTGATTCAGAGGACTGAGGAGGTGATGCCCCCCCCGCATCCTCCATGCCTGATACACTTTCCAGGTGTGGCAGTGCCCTGCCTTGCCTTGGGGGCTGCCTTCACTGCCTTTTTTTGGGGTTAATCCCGCTGTTCAACCAGTCCCTTTAAAACAAAACTGGCACCTCGCTCGGAGACGTGGATATCGCTCTGGTTCTGTCTCACTGGGTGGTAACTACACTTTGGAGAAGCTTCCATTCTGCTATCCTCCCTTGAATCTACTCTTGAATTATTCTGAAGTTATGTTGTTTAGTTTTTCAGAATTTAAATTCATTTTATTATTCTTTGGAGTGTTACATTTCATGCGTGCCACTGTAAGCATTTCATTTTATTACAATTCAGATTAAATTATTAATTTAGCTGATACTGATAATAAATATATTAACCTTCAATTTCTTTTTTCACATACTTAAAAATGCTCTCTAGATCACTGACCCAAAACAAACAAACAAACAAAAAAACAACTACGCAATAATTATTCAGGTTATAATTATTTTTAAAATGTACCCTTTCAATTTGTTTTAGACACAGAAAATATCTCAAGAAAAGTTACAGAGGTTAAGAGAGGAAAACAGTGCTTCCATGAAAAATCAGATGGAACTTGTAATTAAAGCTCTGAAACTTGAAATCTATAAGGCAAAAACTTCACAAGCAGACTACAGTACAACAGAATTGGAAAAATATAAGAAACTGTATCTAGAACAATTAAAACTGAGAGAATCTATATCAGATGAACAAGGAAAGTAAGTCAAAATAGAATCATAGAAAATAAATGAAGCTCTTTACTTTGCCTCAAAAGCATAATTTTTAATGAGACAGGTTCATGAGATTAGGTGGAAGTGAAAGCTAACTAGATAAGACAATTTTGAAAAATGATGTTAGTAAATGAACTTACCTTTGAAATGTTAATCCACAGGTGGATCACATGAGGTCAGGAGTTCAAGACCAGCTTGACTAACATGGTGAAGCCCCATCTCTACTAAAAATACAAAAATTAGCCAGGCCTGGTGGTGTGCTCCTGTAATCCCAACTACTGAGGAGATTGAGGCAGGCGAATCACTTGAACCTGGGAAGTGAACATTGCAGTGAGCAGAGATTGCACCACTGCACTCCAGCCTAAGTGACAGAGTGAGACTCCATCTCAAAAAAAAAAGAAAAAAAAAAAAAGTAAATCCAGGACAATTCATCTTACTCTCCTGTTTGTGTGTGTGTGTGTGTGTGTGTGTGTGTGTGTGTGTTTTCTTTTTTTGTGTGTTTCTTTTTTTTTGAGATGGACCAAAAGGGCAAGCCCTGCTTCTCAGGCTTTGGTTGCAATTTTAGGAGTAAATTGCCTTTGGAGATGATTGAGTTCTCTTTGATCTTGGCTGTCTCCTCCCCAGGGGGTTGTTGCTCTGAATGATTCCTCAGTGCCAAATGCTTAATTTTTTTCAGGTAATGAGTGAAATGTACAAGGGTGGTGAAAAGAAATGCTTGAAAATGTCTTTGAGAGATCTTTTTTTTTTTCTGTAACTGGCTTACTAAATACAAGTATTTCTAGCTTTATTTTACTGAAGTAAAATTTTTTTGGATTTATATTTTTGGGTATATTTTGGTACTCCTATATATTTAAGGAGTACCACATGATGTTTTAGTATATATATACATAGTCAAATGGTTATTCTAGGCAAGCAAATTAATATGTTTATCTTTTCATATAGTTACCCTTTAAACACAAGTATTTATTTACTTAAAAAAATTTTTTTTGAGACAGTTTCACTCTTGTCGCCCAGGCTGGAATGCAGTGGTACAATCTTGGCTCACTGCAACCTCCGCCTCCCAGGTTCAAGTGATTCTCCTGCCTCAGCCTCCTGAGTAGCTGGAATTACAGGCATCTGCCACCATGCCTGGCTGATTTTTTTTTTTGCATTTTTAGTAAAGACAGGGTTTCACTATGTTGGCCAGACTGGTTTTGAACTCCTGACCTCAAGTGATTCTCCCTTCTCAGCCTCCCAAAGTTCTGGGATTACAGGTGTGAGCCACTGTGCCAGGCCTAAACACAAGTATTTCTAATGGCATTCTTAAGAATCTTCTAAGTAGAGCCATTTCAGAAGGCAACAAACATGACCTGTTAATCCATACATCATTAATAGCTTTTGCTCTTTCCTCCCTACTTTGTTTGAATTACTTGTTTGTTAGAAATCCTCTGGAAATACATGTACTTCTTTAGAATAATTTTAAAATTATTCCTGGGACATGACCCTTTCAATGTTTCAAGGTTCAATTAAACAAGAACTTTTCAATCCAACTGTTAGGGTAGGCAGTTAGTCAGATATGAGCAGGCAGGAGGAAAGGTAGCTATGTGGAAGGAATGCCCCTTAATGACTATTAAGATGCTCAGTAATCACTCATTCTATGGTTGAACTGTCAGAATGTGAACAGTACACATGCCCTCATACATTTTCAGAGTTAAAACATGGTTTGCGGTATCTTTTATTGACTCATGGTTACTTTTTAAACAATGCAAGTCATTTAGACATAATTTTAAAAAACAAAATACTCAGTATCTGTCTTTTGCAATCTTCACAGACGTGAAAAAATTCTAGCAGATGTCAGTACCAGACTTCAAGAAAAAGAGCAGAGCAAATCTTTATTTACTTCTCATACTGCAAGGCCAGCCCTGGAGTTAGCATGCAATGGAAATCTTAATGAAAATTTAGGTCTGAACAGAATACATGTTCCAAGAGAAACCTTAAGGATTTCTACCTCAAGCTTACTGTCCTCAGATAACAGAATGGAGAACGACTTGCCAAAGGTTAGCTGTAGCATTGTTTTTTTTTTTTTCCTTTTCAGACTTCTGATATAATTCTTGTATTTTTTGGCAAAATATTGAATTGTCTAATTGACTTATGCATTTTAAATAAAGATCCTTGTGTTTTTAAGGAGAGGAAACAAACTTAACAGCTTTTTTTTTTTTTTAAGTCCTTGGGGCTCTCATTGTCAAGAGATATTCACTTGTTAACTTTATTCAATAAATGTAACTAAAGCAGCACATTTGACCTTTCTGTAAAAATTGCATTTAAGTTGGATTTTGGAAATGGAATGGTATTGCCTAACAACTGAATGTATACTTTGAGATGCTTTGGCTTGCTTTATAATTGATTTTAGTTTGGTTTGGGTTCATAATGTTTTTAAAGATTTTTCTGTAGCATCTCAAGTTTCCCACTTCTAATCATATGTAAACAATTGGTATTCAAACACTTAACCACATGTGGATGATTATTATGTAAAGGAATCCAAGATAAATACTTTTGATGAATTATATGAACCTGTAACACTAAAAAATATTTTTTCTCTTTTTCAGTTTAAAGTTTTTTGATTTTCTTACATGAGTGTATCCTTTTATAACATTTTGATATCATTTGTTGTAAAATGTGCCCGTTGCTGTGCAATTATACAGCAGTTTTTAAATACTTAAAGCAATATTTGAATTCATAAAAGTGGAGTTCACTTATGTCTATCTTACCATGACTTGAATGATTTATGGCTAAAATGGGAATAATATAAAGAATAGTTAAATAGCAAATGTGAGCAAACAGAATCCAGTCTGTTCTTCCTACCCAGAATTCCATGTAAAACTGCACAGGGTTCCCATCTCCCTGGGACATGACCCTTTCAGTGTTTCAAGTTTCATTTGAACAAGAGCCTTTCAATTCAACAGTTAGGGTAGGCCGTTAGCCAGATGTGAGCAGGCAGGAGGAAAGGTAGCTATGTGGGAAGGAACGCCCCAGAATGACTCAAGATGATCAGTAATCACTCATTCTATGGTTGAACCATCAGAATATGTAAACTGCATTCTGATAAAGAAAGGGAAAGGCAAAAGGGGAATTCTTAAGAGCTGCATGGACACAATGAATACAAATGTGATGGCTGTACCACCTTCCTGGGTGGCAGTAATGAGCAACGCCACCATTGGGTAGAATTTGTTGTGATCATTGGGTTCTGCACATGTGCATTAACCAAAAGTAAGGGAGGGTCCCCCAAGCCTGTGTGTAAACTGGGCAAGAACAAAGGCAGGAACCTAAAGAAAGTGAGAGAAAAGACCAAATGCAGAATGTATTGGGGCTGCTCCCAGCCAAGTCAGCCCACCCTTGTCTTAAAGCATGCTGTCACTTCTGCAATAATTTTTTTTTTTGCTGGATTTACTAATTACTCTTTTGGCTGAATTCTTTCTTGCAAGGAGACAAGAACTGAGGACACTTTCTGGAACTCTGGGCTTGGCAACATCTCTTAGTGCCGTGACTCGCATCCTGTCATGAGGTAAGGGCTGTGCTCCCTGCTGTCTCCTCTCACATATCTGCTCCTATCCAGCATAGTCTATGAGAATGCTGAGCATGCCAATCAAGCTCCCTGGCATCTCTGATTTGTGTGCTCAGCTAGCACTTCTGCCCAATGCTCAACAGAGCTCCTCCAGGCATAGAATGCTTTTTTCTTGTCAGAGACCCTAAGTCTTCTGATTACTTCCACGTTCTCACAACTGACTTTTGGGGACTCACCACCCTGTCTTTTTTCACAGTTGGTCCTGCTGCCCATGCCATCATGGCATCTCTCTCTTGCTAGCCAATGCCACCTCCTTTGTCCTCTCTCTTCCCAGATAGGCCCCAATACAGTGGCTTTTAGAATGCTCTGTAACCATCTCCTCTGCACTAATTCCACCTCCAGATGAAATTTAGGTAAATTTCAGGTGCTATGGTCTTGGTCTAGGGGTCACCTGGATGTAGCTAGTTACCCAATCTTCTCTCCATGTTCTTATCACTGAATTCTTAGGGATTTGCCAGTTGACTTTCCTTTTGTCTCTGGCCTTCCCCACTGCCTTTGACATGCTTTTACTGTATGCAGAGGATTATTACAGAAGGGTACAAAATTATAATTGGGCACAATCATCTATAATTAGATGTGAGACCTATAGACCTGCAGGAGTCAACAGACCAAATGAGGGAAAGAGGTCATGGCTTGGGTGGGAGCATGCAGTAAGGGTGCATGAAGTCTGAAGCTCCTCACAGGCTAGAGATGCCTGGCCCACGTGGGAAAGGGATGGAGAGGATACTCTCCCCCTTTCACAATGGATGAGAATGGACAGAGAATGAGGATGTTCACTCTCCCCTGGCCTTTACTTCTCTCTGTTTTTCAGATGGACATTCAACACTCCACACTGTAGGACTCTCCCCTTGGATGCATTCTCAAAAGTTAGGACAAGTTTGATCCCCAGACATTAAAGAAAAAGATATTAACTTTCTTTTGTAACTGTGCATGGCCTCAATACAAAACTCTATGACTATAGGAAGGCTGGCCAGAAAATGGTAGCCTTAATTTTAATACCCTCTTGCAGCTGGACCTGCTTTGCAGGTGACAGGGTAAATGGTCAGATGTGCCCTATGTCTAGGCCTTTATGGCTGTAAAAGAGGACCAGAATCTCTGCCAAAAATATAAAAAACTGAACCCTGACACTTTGGCTCTTGTGAGCCCCTCAGTGGATAATTCTCCTATAAATGGCCTAGGAAATTTCCCAGAAGAGCATCCTCAGCCTTCTTTTATTTATCCTCCCACTGAGGTTCCAAAGCCATTAGCCCCTGTACTCACCAGAGGAATAGGAATGGGCACAAGAACACGAAGCTCCAGAGGCTGGTATCAATTGGGAGAGGTCCTACATCTGCCTTAAAATGTTCAGTGGGAAGTTAGCTATGCTTTGCGTGACTCCTGCCACTTTGGCAAGAAAAAGCTTTCAATAGTGTGCAAATGGCTCTTTTGGAGAAAAAAATCTTTTAAAGACTATTGAACAAGTTTTCCAGGGCCTGTGCCCTTTGCACATTAAACATCCCATGAGGAGCCAAACCCCCTTTTCTTTTCCAGCCAGTCCAATGGAGGGACACTCATGCTAGGGAGGAATGGCAGTTTGACTTCACCTCACTTTGTGCCTGTCAAGGGTATAAATATCTTCTGGTCTTTTAGACACCTTCCCAGGTTGGATAGACACTTACTCCATGTGAATGGAAAAAGCAGTGGGGATAGTAAAGGCCCTCCCCAAGAAGGTCATACCCCAGTTTGGCATCCCAGGTCATTGCAAAGTGGTAACACATCCTTCACCTCACAGGTTACTCAACTTGTTTCTCAGGACATGGGAATCAGTTACTTTCTACATTCCTCCAAGCATCCACAACCCTCTGGAATGGTTGATAGATATTAACCGAACTCTCAAGCAGTCCTTGGAAAAATTATGCCAGGAAACCTCAAAGCCTTGACCAGAGCTACTACGTATTGCTCTACTAAGGCTGAGAAACATACCCATCTGTAACTTACAACTCAGTTCTTTCAAGTTATGATGTGGAAGACCCTTTCTTTGCTTTCCTATTGGATACTGAAACTTGCCAACTTACTAATTATGTTACTTCCCTATCCCAGTTTCAGCTGGGGGCTCAAAAACTAGGCCAAAAGACATTTTCACACCCTGAAAACTCTGACCAAATTTTATACCCACCAAGTAAGTACTCAAGTCATCATCAAGACTTGGAAGGATGGCACTTCAAACTGTCTACTGAGTCTTATTTGGAGAGGTTCTTACACTGTTTTGCTCTTCCTACAGCAGTTATGATGCTGGGGATCACCATGTGGCTTTACTACTCCAAGATAAAGCTGTATTACTCATCTCCGGCAGAGGAAGTTGTAAAGCTCCCATCAGACACCTGCACCATTGAGCCCCTCCAAGGGTCTCAAACTCCTCTCAAGCAAAGCCAAAAGAATAAAGATAAGTAAATTAGTAATGCTTTGGCCTGTTATACCATGAATCATACTACTCCTTGAGGTTTACTATTATGAACAAACACCCCCTCCAGGAAAAGGTCTGTTCTTACCTACCTGGATTTAAACCTCAAAGCCATAATCTAGGTGGTGTTCTCTCTAATACTCACTGAGTTATCAGCTACTTTTTCCATAATCAACAGACCTCTTGATTTGACTCTAATCTGTTCTCTTTGGGACCATGCAGCCAAATGCTCTATACTCACTAATGCTTTTAGCTAAAATCACCCTCATAGGCCCCAACAATCCACAACCATGTCAAAAAACTCTACAAGCAGCTCAACAACTACTAAAGCTCACCAAATCTTCCTGTGCCTCATTATTGGCTATGCATGAATTTTCTCCATCCAGTGTAGGAATAACCTACCCAGCCATGATACCAGAATAGACAACTATTCAAGCCCAATTTAGCTTCACCTATCACTGGACACTCTCTTTACCAAACCTTCTCAGAGATGCATTCAGTACCTAACAAAGTGAAGGGACTTTCAGGCTCTTCTTAAGAACAGTTACGCTATTTTAGGCCCCTTGTTTTCCCCCATCACCCTCATCAGCCAGGTACCCCTAGGCATCACTACTACCAGAGATTCTGGAACTTGTGTGTGGGTTCTCTCAATGCTGCACACTGTAACACAAACATCACCATTGTTAATACCGCTCATACTTTTTTTTTTTAGAAACTAAAATCTCCGAATACCAAGTAAGGTTCTCTACCTGACCAAGCTGGTAGCGGTCATGCAAAAAGTTTCAAATCTTTAACTTCCTTTGGAGGCTCTTCTCCTTGACATTAATAGACACATGCTCTCCTGGGAAAATAAGAACCATACTCCTATTCAAACTAGTCACTCATGTCTGGCTCCCCTAGCAGCTGTAACTTTCGTGACAGAATATCACATCTTGGGTAGCCAACAAGGGTACTGGTAAAGTTTAGAATTGACCTTGCCTCCTTCCATATCCATTCTTGTCTATCCATGACAGAACTGTGTTTTCTATGTGGGACACAGGCCCACCTCTGTCTCCCTGCAAACAGGACCAGAACATGCACTCTGGCTTACCTCACTGCTGGCATCTCCATAGCCCCGGGCGATGCTTCTCTGCCCTTGCTCTTATTTATAACCTCACACTGGGCCCACTAAGCAATTCCACTAATTCCCTTTCTCATTGGGCTTGGCATCACTACAGGTGCCACGATGGGAATAGCTGGCATTGGCACTTACTCCTGAACCTACCACAGCCTATCTCGGGAATTGGCTCAAGAGATAGAAACCACTGCTTGAGCTATAACAGAGTTACAGTGGCAAGTCAGTTATCTCTCAGCTATAGTTCTCAAACACGGTAAAGGTCTTGACATGCTGGCTGCCGATCAGGGAGGAACTTGTCAATGCTTAGAGAAGAGTGCTGATCTGGGCTAAGACATCAGGACAGGCTCAGGAGCACATTAGAGATCTCATAAACCAGGCTTCTCACCTTTGGGAAATGACTACTGAGGGTTGGCTCTCCTGGAGTGTCATCTGGTTCTGATTCTTATGGCTCCTCCCTTTCCTGGGACCCCTGACATCTGTCTTCCTTCTTCTCCTTTCTGGGCCTTGCTTCTTGAATCTACTAAGTTGATTTCATCCCATCTAGAAGCTGTCAGACTTCAGATGGTCTTGTGACAAGGATTTCAACCTCCTTCCTACCCTTGAAGACAACCAAGTTTCTGTACGTCTCCTCTGGACACTGTGTGTGAAGCCTTCTGAGAGACAGCAACAACCTCTGAAGCCTTCTCACCATGACAGCAAGCAAGGGGAGGGACCTAGAAGACACTCGACGCCCCTTTTCAGCAGGAAGTAGCTACAGAAGAATGACCTCCACCCCATTTCCCAAAAGATTTCTGAGTCCCAGCCCCTTAAGGAATAAATGTAAGAGTAGGCAGTTTGTCAGGCATTAGCAGGCAGGAGGGGAAGTGCCCATGTTGGAAGGAACTGCCCAGAACACCTCTTAAGATGCTCAGTACTCACTCTATGATCAAACTATCAAAATATGGTTAACTAGATCCTGATAAGGGAGAAAAAAAGGCAAAAGCAGAATTCTTGAGAGCCACGCAGGTGCAATGAATAAAATTTGATGGCTGTATGACCTTCCTGGGTGGCAGTAATGAGCAGTGTCCCAGTTGGGTGGATTTGTATTGATCACTATGTCCAGTGCATGTGCATTAACTATAATAAGGGAGGATCCCCCAAGCCTTGTTGAGAACTGGACAAGGAGGGAAACCAGACCGTAGAAGATCAAATGTGGAATGTCCCAGCAAGGTTTCCAGCAGGATCAACCCACTCCTGTCTTGAAATGTACTTTTACTTCCCCAGTAAAACTTTTACCTGCTTTACTAATTGGTCTCTTGGGCAAATTCTTTCTTCCAAGAAGACAAGAACACTCTGGGTAACCCAGATAGTAACATCAACATGAGACTTCACTCATAGTAGGAGTCTGGGGATCTCAAAGTGAATCCAATAATGACAAGGTGTATCAATGATAGAATTGGTAAGGAAAAAATAGTTCAACTATGCTTGATTTATTTTAAGAAATTTATCTAAGATTTGACCGGTTTTCAACTATTGGAAAATTACAAAAACTGGGTGCAGTGGCACACACTGTAGTCCCAGCTACTCTAGATGCTGAGGCAGGAAGATCACGTGAGCCCAGGAGTTCTAGGTTGTAGTGTGAGATGATGGTGCCTGTGAAGAGCCACTGCATTCTAGCACTGCAGCCGGGGCAACATAGAATGACCTATCTCTCTTTTTTTTTTTTTTTTTGAGACGGAGTTTCGCTCTTGTTACCCAGGCTGGAGTGCAATGGCGCGATCTCGGCTCACCGCAACCTCCGCCTCCTGGGTTCAGGCAATTCTCCTGCTTCAGCCTCCTGAGTAGCTGGGATTACAGGCACGCGCCACCATGCCCAGCTAATTTTTTGTAGTTTTAGTAGAGACGGGGTTTCACCATGTTGACCAGGATAGTCTCGATCTCTTGACCTCATGATCCACCTGCCTCGGCCTCCCACAGTGCTGGGATTACAGGCGTGAGCCACCGCGCCTGGCCTGTGACCTATCTCTTGAAAAGATTACAAAAATTATAAAATATTTGTTTTAACAAAAATAAATTATAACTAGTTTTTTGTGTCTCATTGTTATTGAAAAATTCAGTCAATGCATTTTGGCTTATAGTTTTGATGGTATTTTTATGACCTCCTTAATGCACAGAAAAGTAATAATAGACCCATGTGAAATGAGGCCTTAACCCTCTTTCTTTACCTGGGTTCATGTCCTAACACATCATAGAAGAGCAAATCTAAAGTTTTTAAGAAGTCATTTCAGCCAAATAGCTTAAAAGAGAACAAATTAAATGCTTGTTTTAATACACAAATTACAAAATCCTAGGTAGCTGATCTTAAAAATGATATTTTTGGTTTTATTTCTCTGCAAAAAAAGATGATGAGAGTCTAAGTGCTTCAGAATCATAAAATTCTGCCACTGGGTACAAAAAGAAAATGAAAAATACTTCTGTAAATTGTTAAACATGATTAAAATATAAATGTTTAAATTTTTACCAGGAAAATCAGTTAACATACCATTTTGCAAGATGGCAATGAAAGAGGGTACAAATGCAGATGTGGTCCCAGGGAAGATTTTTGAGGCAAAAGGTGTTTATTTTTAGTATTTCTAGATAACTTGAGAAATGGTTTATTTTAAACTTAATGTAATAGTTCCAAGTAGACTTGGTTCCCTTGTTAGACATTGGTTTGCCAAATCGTGTTAGACTTTATAAGAGAGATTAAAAATGATTCTATCAAGATACAAAGATGTGAATCCATAATCACTACAAGATGTCTTGAAAGAATTTTAATATTGTTGCCACCTACAAAATTCTTAAGTTAGAGAAGATGCCTTCTAGAGTTGTTAGAAAATGTAAGTTGATTTCAAACAGTGATGAACTTTCTGAATGCCTCTTCTACGTTGGATTTTACTATGATATTTTCAAACAGTTAAAAGCCATTTTTTTTTTATTCTGCAATGAGCTAAAGGATGGCATAACAACAAGCAAGGTCAATGAAGATATCCAGGGAGTAATGTATGAATATTATATACATCCAGTGTTGTTGGACTGTTTTTCGCAAATGACATTTATCATGGCCACAAGATGAAGAAAGATAGAAAAAGCTATTTTTCCACCAAAGAAGGGCAAATTGACAGTTTTAAAAAATTTGGAGAGGGAAATGAATATATACATGAAGTTCATCAAATCTGTCTGCAGAAAACCACTTTGAAGTGTGTGGGCTCTTTACAAACAAATATGGCTCCATTTTATCAGCATTTTGACAGATGTGTTCATGGATAGTAAACAAACACAACCTAATGATAAGTTGCTTCTACGAAACATGTGGAAACAAATGTCACAATTTAGATGCTTGGAAACCCTGACAAAGTGCCTCTATGAATAGTTTTAGTAACACATCTAAAACAGCTAAATATTTGTCTTATGACTCTTAAGTATATTGGGTTTCAGGAATGAGAAACAAGTCCACATTCTGAGATGAGAGTGGTTGATAAGATAAGAATGGAAATCAAGGACTTTCATTATGTTTTATTCTTGTGGATAATTCAAAAATGAAATGAAGAGATCCCAGGAACACCTATTCATGAGGCATTTTTTTAAGTTTACTTTGGCCTTGAGGCATTTTCATGAGATATTTTTCAACTTATTTGAGCCTTGAAGCATGTCAACTTATTTTGGCCATGAGGCATTTTTCAACTTATTTTGGCCTTACAAGACCAAAATGTTGATTATTCTGTGACAGTGCTCACTTACAGAACAATAAGAACTATGGATTATTTCAATCTAGGATTTGTTCTGTCTGTCATGACAAGAGCCTTTTTGATGGAAGTGCCTTGTATCATTTCAGATGATAGATACATGTGATATAATCCCACAAAATGTAGCAAGCTTAGCAGAAGCTATTATGAAAAGTAAGGGGAAGAATGATCCAGAATTCTATATTGATTGTCAGGGGACAATAATCATTTCTGCAATTGGGCATATGTCCTTTGAAAGGGTTTATGACAGCAAACCTCACAAGGACAACCAGAACTCTGCACACCTCAGACCCCTATAGTGTAGTAAAGGTGACAGCCAAAATAGAAAGACACAAACTCACACTGTTCAATGACCAATTTTTGGAAGTTGAGACTGATAAAATATGTATTTACTCAGAAGATTATTTTCCTGTTAGCACCTCTGGGTGTAATTTTGACAATAATTTGTATTGGGCTGATGACACAAGGGGGAAACATAAACTACAGGCACTGGACTTCAGCAGTACAGGAGCAGCCATGTGCAAGGCCATTCAAGAGGTAAAGACTGGTGATCACATTGCCGCATGTTTTTGTGCATGGTGTCATGAAAGGCCTTAACATCATGTGCTTTCACAGCAAGATGGTTCCAGTATTTAGAAATGGGCCTTATGCATCATATACTTCATAAGAGCTCAGAAAATTCTCACCCAAGTATTGCAAAATGCCAAACATCTCTGCATGCTTGCCATGTTCTCCCCACAGCAAAAATCCATTCTAGGTGAAATTCTGGCCTTGGATGCTGAGGAAATAATCTGGATTGTCAAGTGCCCTTCACTCTTTCTGGGTCTATGGCAAAAAGGAGACACTGAAAGGCATTAAATTTACTGCCACCTTTAGAAAAACTTGTCAAAGAAACACTCTGACTCTCCCCATCTGACTGTTGTAGTCATATGCCGCCAACACCAACCTGAATTTTTGTAGCAATTATTACATAATGATCACAATCACATTCAAGTCCACATTCTAAGTCTCAGCCAGGTTTTACAGAAACTCTGATGATGTCCTATAGACCTTTTAGTGGCTACAATCAATGACTTTGGAAGATATATTTGGCTCGCTCACTGTTTCAACAGAATACACTGGTGAATCCTGCTCTGTCAGTGTATCTCACATGTGTGGCTGTCCCTCTTGTTGTGTTAGAATTCAATGTTCCAGAATGTTAACGTCTACAAATACCTGTACATAGGGCAAAAGAGAAGCTCTTCAAGGCAAATACAGTGTATGTTGTATAAGGGGAGCTCTCTAGCCTTGGATTTGAAACTGTGATGTTTATTGTACAGAAAGAAAGTGTTCCTTTTTTATATTTTATTTTTAATTTTTGTGATACAAAGTATTTGTGGGTTACATGAGATGTCTTGATACGGGCATGCAATGTGAAATATGCACATCCCCTCAATCATTTATTCTTTGAGTTACAAACAATCCAATTACACTTTTTATATTCTTTTCAAATATATGATTAAGTTATTATTGGCATTAGTCACCTAGTTGTGCTAGCAAATATTAGGTTTTAGTCATTCTTTCTATTTTTTTGGTAGCTGCTAGCCATTCCCACCTCCCCCCACCCTGTCAGTACCCTTCCCAACTCTGTATGTCTATGAGTTCAATTGTTTTGATTTTTAGATTCCAGAAATAAATGAGAACACGTGATGTTGGTCTTTCTGTGCCTGGCTTATTTCACTTAATTATGTTCAGTTCCACATATCTCATTGCAAATGACTGGCTTTCATTTTCTATGGCTAAATAGTACTCCACTGTATATCTGTACCACATTTTCTTTCTTTCTTTTCTTTTTCTATTATTATACTTTTTCTGGGGTACATGTGCAGAGCGTGCAGATTTGTTACATGGGTATACACATGCTGTGGTGGTTTGCTGCATCCATCACCCCATCATCTACATTAGGTATTTCTCCTAATGCTGTCCCTCCCCTTTCTGCCACCTCCTGCTATCCTTCCACTAGCCCCCCACTCCCAACAGGTCCTGGTGTGTGATGTTCCCCTCTATGCGTCCATGTGTTTTCATTGTTCAACACCCTCTTATGAGTGAGAACAAGCATGCACCACATTTTCTTTATCTATTCATCTGTTGATGGACACTTAGGTTGCCTCCAAATCTTAGTTATTATAAACAGTGCTACAACAAACATAAAAGAGTGCAGATATCTCTTTGATAAACTGATTTCCTTTCCTTTGGGTATACATGAAGCAGTGAGATTGCTTGATGATATGGTTGATATGGTAGATCAATATTCAGTTTTTTTTTTAACAACATTTACACTGTTCAAGGAGATGGGCCTGTTGTGATTATTTCATTGAGATATCCAACCTATGAGTATTTGAAAGGAATGCAAGTTGCTGGAAAATGAGAATGAAGAATGCAAAGTAATCAGGCTAAAGTGTCATGTCGCTTTTCATTCTGAGGTGAAAAAGGGAGTGCATTTAATAGAAAATATCTTTCCAAGTAAGACTCTGTCTCAAAAAAAAAAAAAAAAAAAAAAAAAAAAAAAGAAAGAAAAAAAGAAAGAAAAGAAAAAGAAAAGAAAAGAAAGAAAAAGAAAATATCTTTCCAGGGTAAAATTTTAGGTGTATTGTTTTAGTGCCACAGTCTTGGATGATGGGTCCCTGGAAGCTCTCAACATCTCTTCTTGAATGGAGAAAGTGTTAAGCCCCAAATCAGATGGAGTAGTACATTTTCATCTTTTGACAAGAGGGCAGCAACTTGATTACTTTGAGTGCTATTCGACAGTCTCTGCTTTAATTGAAAATGCAATGCAAGCCAACTATGCTGCTGCTAACTCCTTGCTGGACATGTTCTGCTACTATCACAGAAACTGTGGTATCACTGGACAATCAATTAACTAGGGATCCTTGAATCTTGGATGACTGCTGAAAAAACATGATCTTCAAAGCATTTTAGCCACCAGAGGAATACTAACTTTTCAAATATCCCACATCCATCGATATCTTGAATCATGCTTGATTCTGAATAATTCTTAGCAAGCCATGTTAAGTGGGCTATCTGGCCTTGGATTTGAAATTGTGATGTTTATTATACAAAAAGGAGATTGTCCTGTTGTAATTATTTTATGGAGAAAGACAACATCTGAACACTTAAAAAATGCAAGTTGCTGGAAAATCAGAATGAAGAATGAAGAATGATCAGACTACAATGTACCATCAAATTTGGTTTCAAGAAATTACAGGAATACTTTCCCCCAAGTTCCATCTGAAAGAATTTATTTCTACAAAGAATTCCAAGATAAATTCAATTTTCTAATTTTCTGGAAGAGTTTTACATGGTTTTTACTCATTCTTCATCGCAAGTATCAACAGATGAGTTATTTTGCCAGAGAATTCATAAATATGAAACTCAAAGACATTCCAATATCCACATTGCTTACATCATTAGGCATAGATTCAATGTTAGCTATGACAATTGAAAATCAGCTCTTTTGTGATTTAAAGGTTTAAATGCCTCTTACCAAACTGCTTGATCCAGATGCAGCTCTGCAAATTCTAAAATGATTTCTGGAAGAACATCAACTGACTTCAGAGAGGAAAGGAGTGGCCACAATCCACCTGAAATTAAAAAAAAAAAAAACAAAAAGAACTAGAAAACCCAACTATGCAGCATGCCGAATTAGAATGAAAACAGAGGTACAAGATTATAAACAGAATGCATCAAACTTGTCTTAAGTTTACCTAAAGTTTATTTTTGTCAGGCAACTTCGATCAACATTAAATTGACGTTCTAAACTAACAAGTCTTTAGAATTTTTATATGTTAGTAAACCTTCCCTATATTATTAATTTTATTATCCAAGGCTAATTCTAAAATGTTTAGTAAAATTTAAAAATGAGTCTCCATTGATCAAAAAATGAAGTTTGTTAAATTTAGTATTTTCATAATTAAATTGGTCATTGTTGGTCTTTTTGTTTGGGACTTCTGCAAAACTCCACTGAAAATAAATTAGTAGAAATTATTCCTAAAAAACAAAAACTGAAGAATTTGATCAATTTGTTTCACAAAGAAAAGAAGGAAATTTGCTTAATTAGTAGAGCGTATCAACCCTATTATTTTTGTTATTCTTGATTAGTGTTCTGAGACAGATATGATGTCAAGTAATTACAAAATTAAAATAAATATATAGATTTTTGTTTTATTATTTGTTTATTTATTTGAGAAACAGTCTCACTCTCTCATCCAGGCTGGAGTGCAGTGGCACGGTATCAGCTCCCTACAAACTCTGCCTCCTGGGTTCAAGCGATTCTCCTGCCTTAGCCTCCTAAATAGCTGGGATTACAGGCACGCAGCACCATACCAGGATGATTTTTGTATTTTTAGTAGAGACAGGGTTTCACCACGTTGGCCAGACTGTCTCAAACTCCTGACCTCAAGTGATCCTCCTGCCTCTGCCTCCCAAAGTGTGGGGATTACAGGCGTGAGCCACCGTGTTGGGCCAAGATTTTTAAATTAAGTGAAAAAAATATATATATCATGCAAAGCCCTTGAAATCATTATGGCCTAATTCCAAAGTTCTTTACTACTATGCTATAGCACACTCAACATCAGTTAAAGGCTCACTCTGGAACAGGTGCTACATTAAACTTTAGCAAACGTCAAAAGAGCCCTGTGTGATAACAGGCTTCAGTGTTGTTAAGCTTGTGTACATGTACTAGTCTTGAATTTTCTGGGTGTCCACTAATCCAGTATTAGTCTAGACACCCAAAAATCGAGTTAGACTTCAGAGTAGAACTGAGAGTAATCTTTACCACAGGAGACTGCGGTGTGGCATCTATTTGGAAATTATTTTTCCTTGATTGTTCTTTGCCTTTTATGAGTTCTTCAATGTACAGAATAATTTTACGTTGTTATGTGGTTAAACTGATTAGTCTTTCTTTTAAACGTCTGCCTCTGTGATCTTACTTAGGTTTCTCCTACCCGTAGTATTGTACACATATTTATAATATTTTTTCTTATACTGTTTTTTTGACTCATTTTATTTTTCAACTATTTTAGAATAACAAAAATGATATCAATTAATTGCAAAAATACTGAAGTGGCATACAAATTTCTGAAGTGCGTATGTATTTTTATTTTACCAAGGAGATGGGGGGAATGCTGTGTTATGTTTTTACATACATTTTGGCCATTACACAGATGAAGCATCTTCTCACTTGTTAATACATGATGTATACTATTTCTTCTGTGCAATTCCTCTTTAAATTCTTCACTCATTTTCCACTGGGGTTTGCAAGGTTCAAGTTATTTGAATAACCTCTACATATTCTGAATATTCCCTTTTTGTTATACATACCTTGTAAATATTTTCTTCGAGTCTGTTGTCTTTTAACATTATCAATAGTTTGCTAAAATGGTTTTTTTAGATAGTAAAATTTGTCCATCTTTTACTTTGTGATGTTTGTATTTCATGTCATGATTCAAAGGCATGACTATTTTTTAAAATTTAGTTTCTTGCAGTACTGATTTTATTTTTTATCTCAGTCTTTATGTTATTTGAAATTCATTATTGTTTGTTTTTTCACATTTCAAATAAAACCCAAATTTCTCAAAGCAATTCTTTTCTCTTCTGATTTCAAATGCCACATTTGTCATCTCTGGAATTCCTATATATTTCATGTCTGACTGCCACACTACTGCTGTGGATGTGTTTTGTACCAGCACAATACTGTAGGGCTGTCAAGTGATCTGGTATCTGGTAAAAGCAGACTTCCACTCACTATTGCTTTTTTTTTTTTTCCAGAGAATAAAGAAGCGATTTTTATATGGGTTCTCATTTTTGTAATAACTTTGAAGTAGTTTATACAATCACATGCCAATTACCATCTGTTGAAATTTCAGTGTTTTTAGATGTGAATTTTAGGAGTAAAACCATCTTTTTTTTTTTTTTAAGCACTTCAGATTTTTATGGTCTTTCAGTTCAAAATGTATTCTAAATTTTATTTCGATCGTTGTTTCTTTATGAATTATTTGGAAGTTTGATATTTGATTTCCAAACACTTGTGGTTTACTAAGTATCTTAATAATATTGACTTTTTTTTCTTTTTCAATTTTTATTTTAGTTTAGGGGGCACATGTGCAACTTTGTTATGTAGGTAAATTGCCTGTTGCTGGGGTTTGGTGGCAAAACAATTTAGTCACTGACGTAGTGAGCATAGTACCTGACAGGTATAGGTAGTTTTTCAGTCCTCGCCCCTTTCCACCCTCTCCTCTCACACAGGCACCCTGTGTGGTTTCTGTTGGTCTCTTTTTTGCCCATGTGTAGTCAGTGTTTAGCTCTGTGATAATATGTGGTTTTTGTTTCCTCTTCCTGTGTCAATTTGCTTTGTTAATTTGGTAGACGTAGCCTCCAGCTATATCCATTTTGCTGCAAAAGCAATAATTTCATTCTTTTCTGTGGTGCATAATGTTTCATTGTGTATGTCCTACATTTTCTTTATCTAGTCCACCATTGATGGGCCTCTGGGTTGATTCCGTGTCTTTTCTATTGTGAATAGTGCTGTGATAAACATACAAGTACATATGAAATTTTGGTAGAAAGATTTCTATTCCTTTGTGTATGAACCCAGTAATGAGATTGCTGTGTCAAATGGTAGTTCTGTTTAAGTTCTTTGAGAAATCTTCAAACTGCTTTCTACCATGACTGCATTGATTTACATTCCCAGCAGCAGTGTGTAAGTTTTCTCTTTTTACTGCAACCCCACCAACATCTGTTATTTTCTGACTTTTTATTACTAGCCATTCTGATTGGTGTGAGATGATGCCTCATTGTGGTTTTAATTTGCATTTCTCACATAATTAGTGATTCGAGAAGTTGAGTATTTATTCATATGCTTGTTGGCTGCATGAATGTCTTTTGAGAAGTGTCTGTTCTTGTCTTTTGTCCATTTTTTAATGGGGTTGTTTGTTTTCTGCTTAAAATTTTGTTTAATTTCTTTATAGATTCTGGATGACACTTTTGTCAGGTGCATAGTTTGCAAAAATTTTCTCCCATTGTGCAGGTTGTCTGGTTACTCTGTTGATAGTTTCTTTTGCTGAGCATAATCTCTTTAGCTTACTTAAGTCCCATGTGTCTATGTTTTTGTTGCAATTGCTTTTGGAGACTTGGTCTTGAACAATTTGCTATGGTTTATATCCAGAATGGTATGTCCTGGTGGGTTTTTGTTTAGGATTTTTATAGTTTTAGATTTTGTAATGTAGGTCTTTAATTCATCTTAAATTGATTTTTTATATGATAAAGGAAGTGGTCCAGCTTGAATCTTCTGCATATGGCTAGCCAGTATAATATGAAAAGTTAGGTAGTTTGTTGCCTCCAGCTGTATTCTTTTTGTTCAAGATATCTTTGGCTATTCAGACCCTTTTTCAGTTTTATATAAGTTTTAAAATAGTTTCTTTTCTCATTCTGTGAAAAATGACTTGGTAGTTTGATATAATAGTATTGAATCTGTAAATTACTTTGATCAGTAAGGCCATTTTAACATTATTTCTTCCCATTCATGAGCATAGAATGTGTTTCCATTGGTTTGTATCATCTCTGATTTCTTTCTTTCTCCTTCTTTTTCTTTCTTTCTTTCTTTCTTTCTTTCTTTCTTTCTTTCCTTCCTTCCTTCCTTCCTCC
>NW_022437030.1:4001205-4002475 GCF_009761245.1 Sapajus apella
TTCTTTCTTTCTTTCTTTCTTTCCTCTTTCTTTCTTTCTTTTTCTCTTTCTTTCTTTCTTCTTTCCCTCCCTCCCTCCCTCCCTTCCTGTCCTTCCTTCCTGCCTGCCTGCCTGTGTGCCTGTCTGCCTTTCTTCTTTCCTTTCTTTCTTTCTGTTGGAGTTTCGCTCTTGTTGCCCAGGCTGGAATGCAATGGCATGATCTCAGCTCACTGCAACGTTCACCTCCCAGGTTCAAGTGATTCTCCTGCCTCAGCCTCTCGAGTAGCTGGGATTACAGATATGCACCACCACACCTGGCTAACTTTGTATTTTTAGTAGAGATGGTGTTTCTTCATGTTGGTCAGGCTGGTCTCTAACTCCTGACCTCAGGTGATCTGCCTGCCTTGGCTTCCCAGAGTTCTGGGATAACAGGCGAGAGCCACCGCACCCACCCATCATCTCCGATTTCTTACAGCAGTGTTTTATAATTCTCACTGTAGAGATCTTTCATCTCCATGGTTAGTTGTCTTACTAGGTATTTCTTTCTTCTTGTGGCTGTTACGAATGGGGTTGCAGAATTGATTTGGCTCTCAGCTTGGACATTGTCGGTGTATAGAAATGCCACTGAGGAATGCCATTGAAGAATTGCCACATAGTTTTTAACAATGGTTGAACTAACTTACACTCCCACCTGCAGGATATACATGTTCCTTTTTCTCCACAACCTTGGAGAGAAAAAAAATGCCACTTTTTGTACATTGCTTTTGTATCCTGAGACTTGATAAACAACTGGAGTTATTTAGCTGTTCTAGGAGCCTTTGGGCAGGGACTGAAGGGCTTTCTAGGTATGGAATCCTATTGTTACATTGTTTGTGAAAAGAGATATTTCACTTCCTCTCTCCTTGTTGGATGGCTTTTATTTCTTTCTCTGGCCTGGTTGCTCTGGCTAGGACTTCTGGTACTGTGTTGAATAGGATGACAGTTGACATCCTAGTCTTGTTCTGGTTCTCTGGGGAATGGTTCCAGCTTTTGCCCATTCAGTATGATGGTGGCTGTGGGTTTGTTATAGATGACTCTTACGATTTTGTGATATGTTTCCTTAATGCCTAGTGTTTTGAGGATTTTTAACATGATAGATGCTGAATTTTTTGGAAAGCCTTTCTGCATCTTTTGAGATGATCATGTGGTTTTTGTTTTTAGTTCTGTTTATGTCATGAATCACATTTATTGACTTGCATATGCTTAACCAGCCTTGCAGGAATAAAGCTTACTTGATCATGATAGATTAACT